>NW_017306315.1:1935269-1940009 GCF_000935625.1 Nanorana parkeri
CTCTGTAGCAGTCATGTGACCTCTGTAGCAGTCATGTGACCTCTGTAGCAGTCATGTGACCTCTGTAGCAGTCATGTGACCTCTGTAGCAGTCATGTGACCTCTGTAGCAGTCATGTGACCTCTGTAGCAGTCATGTGACCTCTGTAGCAGTCATGTGACCTCTGTAGCAGTCATGTGACCTCTGTAGCAAGAATTGTATCCTCCAGAATTAAATAATTATTGCTGTTTGGTTAAAGTTTTATCTCTGCTGATTTCTTCCTATATTACTTTTCTCCGGCAGACTGTGAAAGCATTGAACCACTTAAAAGAAAACTTGAAAATTATTCACAGAGGTGAGCAGACTCTGCGTGTGATATTGTCACGTTTACTGGTGGATTTTGCTAGTTAAGGTTTATGTTTGCATGATACAAGTGACCTAAGAATCCAGAGGAGATGTGGTTTAGGTGGGAGAAGTGTGCTTGTCTAAGAAAAGTGCAAGGGTTAAACAAAAAAAAATAACCCTTGCAGTGGGGTTAACTGCTCACTGCACACTGTTTCCTTCTCTTATACTCCAACCCATAGAGGAGACTTCCGGAGCCTGATTAATAAAGGCGCTCTGATCTGGTTTTATAAATGAGCTTCAGAAAGCTCCATTCGCCAGCCATGATGTTGCTAAATTGATTGAGGGCTGAGTACAGAATGGTGGATGTTATTGTCCAGGTGTTGGCTTTTTTAAGGGTCCAATCAGACCTTGGCTTCCTGGTGTGTTGCCTTAACACGTGTATGTGTGTGTGTATATATACATACCAAAGCCCGAACCTTTTTTTTTTTTTTTTTTTGTTTTTATTCTATGGGTACATCTACTAATCTTCCCCTGTGACCTTAACTTTCCATATAGCATGCTACTGCCTTCTATATGCTGACAGCGCAGAGCCGCACTGCAGCCAGATGGGATCCTGACCATATTTTTGGGATCCACCCTGCTGCCTAATTGACAGCTGGCTCTGCCTCGCCAGAGACAGCTGTGCCGCCCAAATGAGTATTAGGGGAGGGGGCAGATGGCAGTGATTTAACAGTCAGCTCTCTCGCTCTCTCGCTCTCTCAAACCGTGAGCTGACTGGTCAGCGGTCATATGATCACTCGGCTCTCAATCTGTAGAGCTGCTGTGTGACCGCTGCATTGTTCCATGCTGTCCTGTAAGTATTTGGAAAAGTACATTTTACTCTTCAAATACTTCTCCTTTAAGGTAGTCCATTCAAATGAATTGGCTGGCATGGCACCAAAACATAAAAAAATGGACAATGCACCATGTTTGTCATAGCAGCACACCATGAAGCACTTTAGAGCGCTGTGCTGCAATGCTGGTGTATGAGGTGTGTTGCCCAAGTCTGTTGGTTTGCCATGCAAAATGCATGTGTTACTGCAGCCCACCTTAGCGAAGTGTTCCGACTCCAAGAGCCTTGAATGATGGTAAATGGGTATCTTGTATTATTTTCTGATTTTCCTCTCCCATTTCAGACATCAAACCTTCAAATATTCTTCTGGACAGAAATGGAAATATTAAGCTGTGTGACTTTGGCATCAGTGGGCAGCTTGTGGACTCGATCGCCAAGACCCGGGATGCCGGCTGCCGGCCGTACATGGCGGTGAGTAGCTGTGTCTTGTGTATGATGAATTTTCAGCTGATGGAGCACCTCTGGTTTACCCGGCGGTGTGGTAGGCGGTTTGGACAGACACGTCTGCTCCGGTGTTGGTGATTTTTGTTTTGTTTTTTCCTCGGTGCCATGAGAGTGTAGGTCAGGATTTGACTTTTCCTTGCTGCATGCTTTCTTAGGGTCAGTGACTCAAGTTTTGAAGCCTGAGAGAGGCAGGCAACGAGCCGCTTCAGGACCGGAGTTCAGTAGTGGCGATCCCGTTTCATCTTCCATGGCAGGTTTGCTTGAATACTCCGGCCAACGGGGAAAGGGGCTGATTTTTCTGGTGACTCTTATTGGATACTGCGTGAGGAAACAGAGGTCCACATAGCTGGGCAGTGTTCAGATCTGTATCTGCCACTGTCTCCTGTGCACACCTCTTTCACGTAGTGCAAAGCTGCAGCAGACTTGGAAACCATACCCGTCATGTATTCTATACAACCATAGAAGTTTAAAATTTGAGCTTCCTTATGGCACTACCCCCCTCTCTGCCACTGAGCAGGCAGGTCCTCCTTGGCTGTGTTGTAGCGCTCCCTATTCCTATGGCGACGGGCCAAATCGGTGTGTTTTCTCAAGATGGATCTTTTGTAAAACATTGCAGGCGGTGTTTTATATTTGAATTCCCTCTGCTAAATGATTAGCTCCTTAGTGATTGGCTGGTTTATTGGCCTATTGTAAGGGTGGGCAACCTCGGCACTGAGGTTAATCACAGCTGGAAACCGGAGTACAAAGAGAAAGCACAAAAAGAATATGCAAACTTCATGCATGGCCAAACAAGGACCCCTGTGCTGCGTAGCAGAAGTGCTGCTCACATATGCTCTGTACATTGCATTGATGGCCCATTTATTACCCAATCACAAGCCTCAACATACAAAAATGCACATTAGGATGCACGTCTTGTGAACGAGCCCCTGCGCTGTCTTATGGAGGATCTGACAGGGTGGTGATTATGTGTGAGTTGGGTGTATACCGTCGTCTGAGTTCTGCATGCTCTTCGGACAACCATGGTGATGGGGATCACACGCCACGTACTGGCTCTTTAAGGAATGTATTGTTGCGTTCCATGTGAGGTCACCAGTATCTGGTATCTCGCGATTTCCGAGCCAAGTTTGGCAGTTAAGTGAAGGCAGCGGGGACCCGGCTGGCCTCCACGTCACTGGGAACGTGTTGGGGTCATTCCCAGAGTGAGCTCAGCTCGAAGGAATGCTCCGTCTGCGAGGCCAGGACTTCCTATCCGAGTAAAAATAGAGGTGACGTGCGGTGCCGGCCGCAGAGGTTCACCCTTCTTAGCGTGATGAGTCACTCCGCCGTTACATAACGGGCCTATTTATCAACATCAGCAAAGCCGACTCTCGCTGGCTTTAGGTAAAGAATGCGGTTCTTATTTAACGTCGTATTAACCCCTTTTTCCTGAAATAGTCATCACAGCTGTCTAGCAGGCTTAATCCCCGTCACTTATAGGTCATGCCTTTAAAAGCCGATTGCTCCTTATCCTGCAAACTTCTAGTCGGGGTCGGTGTGCACTGTAAATGTCACATGACTGCTCGCGGCAGAACTACATGTCCCAGCAACTTTGGTGCCATTACCACAAAGCGCATGCAGGACCGGGCCAGGATTTTAGCGTGTCTGTCTGCAGCTGTCAATCAATCCCTAAAGGAGGAGTGTAGTTTCTCTCCTTCCATCCACACTACACAATGTGGATGCATTAAAGAACACTTACCCCTGCAGTGGGGCTACCCCAGCACCTCAAGGGGGGCTCAAAGTCTAGGAGCAAGCCGGCTCCGAGAATGAAGGCGAGGTATAACTTTTTTAAGGGGGGAGCCGCCCTTGCGGGTTCCTAGGGGGGAGCCGCCCTTGCGGGTTCCTAGGGGGGAGCCGCCCTTGCGGGTTCCTAGGGGGGAGCCGCCCTTGCGGGTTCCTAGGGGGGAGCCGCCCTTGCGGGTTCCTAGGGGGGAGCCGCCCTTGCGGGTTCCTAGGGGGGAGCCGCCCTTGCGGGTTCCTAGGGGGGAGCCGCCCTTGCGGGTTCCTAGGGGGGAGCCGCCCTTGCGGGTTCCTAGGGGGGAGCCGCCCTTGCGGGTTCCTAGGGGGGAGCCGCCCTTGCGGGTTCCTAGGGGGGAGCCGCCCTTGCGGGTTCCTAGGGGGGAGCCGCCCTTGCGGGTTCCTAGGGGGGAGCCGCCCTTGCGGGTTCCTAGGGGGGAGCCGCCCTTGCGGGTTCCTAGGGGGGAGCCGCCCTTGCGGGTTCCTAGGGGGGAGCCGCCCTTGCGGGTTCCTAGGGGGGAGCCGCCCTTGCGGGTTCCTAGGGGGGAGCCGCCCTTGCGGGTTCCTAGGGGGGAGCCGCCCTTGCGGGTTCCTAGGGGGGAGCCGCCCTTGCGGGTTCCTAGGGGGGAGCCGCCCTTGCGGGTTCCTAGCGGGGAGCCGCCCTTGCGGGTTCCTAGCGGGGAGCCGCCCTTGCGGTAATCTGCGTGTGTCTCCACAGACACAGCAAGGGACTCCCCTGATCCTTCTCCCAGCTAGATGAACAGTTGCTGGAGACTGCTCTGTCCCTTTGTGATCTTGTACTGGACATGAAGTTCAGGGAAGCCGAGCTGAGTCATCCTGTTTCAGAACAGCTCCAACTCTGTGTTTGGGGCAAACACTTTTTTTAAAAATACGTTGCTGGTTGATTTGATATGTTTGTCTGATCTGGATTCATTATTAGGGGGAGTTTGGGAGTATTAACTTTATTTGCATTGTTTTTCAAAATACTAGCAGTATAAATACCTGAATGTGACCTGGTATCAGCCCCTGTACAGCAGGGCTCATACTGGGGGAGGGAGAAGCTGTGGAAGGAGGCAATCGGTTCATGTGCAGCCTAGGAGGAAGGAAATTTGCTCTGACACTTCTTTTTGAATTGTTTCCTTCTGTCAGAGCGGAGTTCCCCTTTAAGCAGCGATAGGGTTCTGTGTGTTTACTCGCCTCCGGAGATGCTCATGGGGTTACTTAAGTATAGACGTGAGCTAAGCCCGGGAAGGCAAGCTGTTCAGTATGGGCACGGAACCAAGTGATGTAATGTGCTATTAATAGCCC
>NW_017306315.1:1940061-1940651 GCF_000935625.1 Nanorana parkeri
TTTATTGATGCAGCTTAGTCAGAGGCTCAGCATTTCATGAATTATTCTGCAAGGAGCCGATGTCGCAGGCCTGGCACCGCGCCACCTTCCCCGAGCCGCGTCTGCACACCCCGTGCCGGCCTTACAAGTATTGATCCGCAGCGGTGAGGTGCCGTCATCGGCTGGGCGGCTTCTCCAGATACGGCTCTGTGCAGACCCTTATAAGATGACAGAGGGAATGGGGGGGGGGTTTATTTCCTGTCATCGTCTGATTTTATAAAAGGAAAACAATGTGATGGCATCACCGCTCTACATATATTACATTGTACAGGAGTGACATCACTGCTAGGAAAACATGGCGAGGGGTGATGTCACTCCTGTAGAATATAACTGGGGGCGGTGATGTCACTGCTGTAGAATATAGCTGGGGGGCAGTGACGGCGCTCCTCCTATAATGTAGCTGGGGACGTCGCTCCTCCTATAATATAGCTGGGGACGGCGCTCCTCCTATAGTGTAGCTGGGGACGGCGCTCCTCCTATAGTGTAGCTGGGGACGGCGCTCCTCCTATAGTGTAGCTGGGGGCGGCGCTCCTCCTATAGTGTAGCTGGGG
>NW_017306315.1:1940795-1946955 GCF_000935625.1 Nanorana parkeri
GGGCGTCGCTCCTCCGATAGTGGAGCTGGGGGCGGCGCTCCTCCTATAGTGTAGCTGGGGGCGGCGCTCCTCCTATAGTGTAGCTGGGGAACAGCAGCTGTGCACACCTGAGAACTCGGGAGTGGAGTCCCCAAGGGATGGAGACGGTTGGGTGGAGTGCCCCTTTAAGCAGCAGGCTGCGGTGTCATAATTTTCTCCTGCGGCACGCATAGTTTGGTTGCACTGCCACTCGTAGTGTTGTCCTCCTCAGGCAGGTGGATTGGAAGCAGCGTGGAGGAATTCTGTGGTTCATTTTGGGCTCCAGCCAAGCTCTGAGCGTGTCATTGGCCGGCTGCATGGAGGGTGATGTCATTACTACACTACCGCTGCTCAAATAATGCCTGGAATGCTTCCCAGCCGCTCGGCCTACCCATACTAGGATGTTATGGGCCCTTCATAGTTAACATTTCACCATCCTTGTGCCATATTTGGGCATCTGGGTAAGACGGTCTTTCATGTGCTCCACTCCTAACTGACACTGGCAAGAGCTGGAAGTTCTCAAGTGCCAAAAAATGATCAGTTTTGCCATTGGAAATATTTCTGGTCACTTCCTGTACTAACAGGAAGTCAAAGGAAGTCTCCCAAGCAGGGACACAGAGTAATATAAAGCTGACAAACCCTTCCCTGCTCTGTCGAAGAGGGAAAGGGTATTGGCTGGAGTGGGGGCTTTAAAAGGGAGAGTATGAAGGCCGACACTGAGCTCTTATCTGAAAATGCTTATCGCCTGGCTATCATGGTGGTTGGCTTCAGTACTTTTGAGTCACTGATCTGGAATAAGCGCACAGAGAAGTGTGTCTGGACCCAGAGGATTAAGATAACAGCCAGACAACTAGATCAGTAGGTCAGCGGCGGCGGTGCCGTCTCTGCCACGACGACGTCAGTGTGGCGACAGCACTGTGACCACATCCGCCCGTCGGCTCTCTCATTGCAGATTGTGGTCAGCAGTGTAAAGCACAATCCGCCTCCTCATTGCACTTGAGGTGGAAGGGGCGCAGTATGAAATCTGCTTTCCCATTTTTTTGACTTAGATCAGAACTGTTTTGGGCCCGGGTGGTGCTGAGGCCCATCTTTCATCAAAGCATCCGATACAGTTCTACATAATCCCCATGAAAACGTCGCACAAGCTGGGCCGGAACCCCTTGGGTCGTTCAGTGGACATGAAATTAGTCAAAGCATCGATATCGGGGTGTGGTTGTACAATGGGGCTCACTGGGGACAGTCACTAGTGGTGTACCACACGGCTCTGTACTGGGTCCTGGTCCATTCAATCCATTTATGACTGGTTCACCTGAAGGTTTGGTGGGCTAAGGAAGTCTTATGCTGATGACACAAAGGGTCCAGTAGGGTTGATCTTCCTGGAGGGCTTTGCTACAGGCATCGTGTTTGGGCCTTGCTGGAAGCGTGGTCAAAGGAGTGGAAACTGCAGTTCAACATTTCTAAATGCAAAATGAGAATACAATGTTGGGGGTACAGTGCTGGCCAGAAGTAAAAAAGGAAAAAGATTTGAGGGAGCTAATTTCAGATTATTGCAAAAAAGGCCAATGAGTGTGACCTGTCAGTAGGGAAAGCAGAATTCTGGGGTCCATCAATAGAGGGATCACCCGTTGCAAAAGAAGTCTCATCTCTTATGAGGGATCTCCAGCAGGAGGAAGGAGGTCCTGATCCCTCCTATATAGATCTTTATTATCACTAGAGGGATCTCCTGCAGGAGGAAGGAGGTCCTGATCCCTCCTATATAGATCTTTATTATCACCAATAGGATTACCAGCAGGAGGAAGGAGGTCCTGATTCCTCTATATAGATCTTTATTATCACTAGAGGGATCCCCAGCAGGAGGAAGGAGATCTTGATTCTATTATGTAGATCTTTAGTTGGACCTCATTTAGAATACTCTGCCCAGTCCTGGAGATCTCGCTTACAAAAAGATATTGATAAGACAGACCAAGATGGGCAAAAATTATGGTGATGGGTCTGAGGGATAAAACGCTATTAGGAGAGACCGCAGGAGCTTCATATGTACAGTCTGGAGGGAAGGAGAGACTTGACTGAACACTTTAAAATCCATGCAGGGTGTGGATACGGTACAGGAGGGCAGTATTGTCATTGTGACGCCAAGAACACGGGGACGTGACCTCAAACTAGCAGTAGAAAAGTTCAAAAGGAAAAATGAGAGAAGGGCGCGCTCGTAACGGACCAACTTCCTGCCGTCACTCTTCTTTGTTCCTACGTTTTACCCTTGAAGTCTCACTTGTCTCATTTTTCTTCCACAGCCGGAGAGGATAGACCCGAGCGCGTCCAGACAAGGGTACGACGTGCGTTCGGATGTGTGGAGTCTCGGAATCACATTGGTGAGAAATATTTGTGAATAATCTGATCTGTTTGTCTGCCCCAAGGTACATATTTGAGGTTTTATAACAGTCTGTGGATTGGGGGGTGCACTAAAAACAGGACCCACTCGATGGCTCATCAGTAAGGTCCTCGGGTCCAATGATGGATGATTTATGTTCTCTGGTCCTTAGGGTGCCATTGTTCTATTAGCAGGGGATGGGGGGGGGTGAGGGTGGTTGATTTTGGTCATCTGGCCCAGTGATGGGGATTTATGTGCTCTGGTCCTTAGGGTGCCATTGTTCTATTAGCAGGGGATGGGGGGGGGTGAGGGTGGTTGATTTTGGTCATCTGGCCCAGTGATGGGGATTTATGTGCTCTGGTCCATCGGGTGCCATTGTTCAATCAGGCCTTGGTGGTGATTTTTTTTGCCTCTGGGTCCACCGCATGCAATAGTACAGTTGGCAGGCACTAGGGCTGCTTTGTGTCCTCAAACCTGTAGGGTGACATTGTTAACAGGGAGTGGGGGGGTGAATTGGGTTCACAGGGCACCATTGTTCTGCAGTTTCCGGGCAGCGGCAGCTGATTTTCTAATCCTGCATTTTTCACAATGCTGCTCAATCGTATGAAGGTTCTGACTGTATCTTCCCCTCCACAGTATGAGCTGGCGACAGGGAGGTTCCCGTACCCCAAATGGAACAGCGTGTTCGATCAGTTGACGCAGGTGGTGAAGGGCGACCCTCCGCAGCTGAGCAACTCCGAAGAGCGCGAATTCTCCCCTAGCTTCATCAACTTTGTCAACTTGTGGTGAGCAGTTGTTTTTTTTTTGGTTTTTTTGTTCCGTTTCAGATCCTTCTGCTCAGTGTCATTGGCCGGCTGCATGGAGGGTGATGTCATTACTACCCTACTGCTGATCATATCGTGCCTGGAATGCTTCCCTCTGCTGACCCTCCATCCAGCCGGCTAATGAGCAGAGTCTGTGACTTAGTCAGTGTTGCACTTGATTTGGGTGTCCTCACCTGCAGGGGCAATCCATGATGGGACTTCTAGTTCCGAGACCTACATTATGTCAAAGCCGCATGATGCTTGAACGATGATGAACCTTCTCTGGACTTGTGTAGTTTTTAAATGTAGTATGGGCTGAGGGGGTGACGGGAGGGGGGGGTGACGTTGTTCTTTCGAGTGAATGATTCCCTTGTTTGTGCATGCTGCAATGTTTATGATTTGGGTAGATTTAGAAGCATGGAGTTTGGCTTTAACAGATCTATGGATGTCTGCGCCACCAATTACCAGATATTCGTATATATCTACTATAAGCAACTGAATTCTGATTTGGTTATTTGGAAGTGTATAGTCACTAAATCTCTAGCAGAGAAAATAAGATCTGGGTGTAATAAACGTTACACTTCTCTGATCCTTTCTGTGGAATAATTGACCTCTCCTCTGCTAAGGATGATGTTGGATGCTAGTGGTTCTGGTCTTTTCACACTGACATTTGGTCTGACTTACTGGCCGTGTCTGTGTATTTGCTGCCACCTATTGGGGGGGATTGCGCTTCTGCAACGTGACATGAAAACTGAGCGCTGCATTGCTGCCCCCTGCTGGTGTATTGGCGTTATTGTTGAGGTACTAGAGATGGAAAGGGAACATTTTATTTCTCCTGGACCATCTACATCTCCCTAAAAGTGACACACGAGATATTGCGGACTTAATCAGGTGTCGGACATAAACCTTTTCAGGCCTCATTCGCACTGCCGTGCATATACGTGCGTATAGTACCATAGGCCAATAAATAGCTCCATACACATAGCTGCGTATGGAGCCGTATATTTGCGTAGCGTAAAGATGCGCAAAAACAGAATGGAACCAAGATGCGTCCGGGCAACTTATTTCTGCGTTTTGCGCGCGTATACAGTTCATTAACATTTCTATTACGAATGATGCATTGTGGGATTGCAAATAGTGCACGCATATACGCAATATACAATTTTGCTCTTGCATTGTGTGAATGAGGCCTTAAAGTGACTAACTCAGGAGTTAAATCTTAAAAATGTATTCATGTATCTTTATGAACAGCAATGTATCTTATTTGTGTATCACTCGGCTTTAGATCCTCCAATCATCTCTGACACTGTCCTTCCTTCTGGAGGGGGGCTACTTGTGTTCCCCATGGTCCCTGTGTGTGTTGTAAAGTAGTCACAGCTCCAAGCTCGCTCCCGGGATGGACTACAATCTCATGTTTAGTTTGCTTTGTATCGAGATTGTAGTCCGTTTAAAATGTTTCACATGACTATAGATGGCGGTAAGGTCCATATACCGGTTCCTGAACTGACATTTCTAGATATATATTTTTTTTCTTCTGCAGCCTTACAAAGGACGAATCGAAGAGGCCAAAGTACAGAGAGCTTCTGGTAAGTGTTCACCTCCTCGGCTCCACAGTGCAGAAAGCACACAGACTAAGCCGGCCCGATAAATTTCATTGCAGGCAGATTAGTAGGGATGAGAGATCTGAGATGTTCTGTTGGATTTCTCGATATGTCTTCGATCTGCAATTCTTCCTCATCTGCAGGATACAAATATTGAAACCGTTTTTGTTGTCCTGCAAGTCACTGACCTGGGACAGGCGGGTGCATGGTGGGCTTTGTAAGAATAGGTTGTGAGGGATGACAACTCTGCACATTTTTAAATGTAAAGGGAATCTGGATAAAGCTAAGGGAGCTGCCATTGCTCATTTAAAATAAATGTGCCATGAGGGAAACCTTAAGGCCAGAGGTGGGCAGACTCCGCCTCTTTAGCTGTTGTGTAGGTATGCACCGATACCGGTATTTTGTTACCGAGTACCCATTATTATTTTTTCAGTAGTTGCCGGTACCAATTACAGAGTACCGGAAGTCCCATTCAGGAAGCCAGGTGGCGTGTAATGACTCGCCACCCGGCTTCCCGATCAACAAGAAAGCCGCCCCATAGTTCTCGTCACTATGTGGCGAGAAAGCATGAAGCCGGCTTTGTGGCCAATCAGAATGCCGGGCGCTGCGTCATTACACGGCGCCCGGCTTTCCGATTGGCCAAGAAGTCGGTTCCATGCTCTCTCGTCACAAGTGGCGATGGGAGTCGCTTCCCAGCCAATCGGGAAACCGGGCAGCGTGTAATGACGCGCTGCCTGGCTTCATGATAAAGGAACTATCGGGCTAGGCATCGGAGCATTTGGGCGAGTACTCGCACAAATACTGGGTATCTGCACCGATATCGATACTAGTATCGGTGCATTCCTACTTTTGTGGAACTACAAATCCCATTGCAAGATTCTTACAGCTTCAGGCATGACTCCCAGAGATGGTGGGATTTGTAGTTCACAGCTGAAGGGCCAGAGTTTGCCCATCCCTGCTTCAGGCTGTTGACTCCTGATTTTTTTAGGGAGAGGTTGGCATTGACTATTTAGTTTTGGGATGCTCCAATGTTCCCGGTGACGACTGTCTTAGAGGGGATTTCTTCTGACTTCCTGTTGCATTTATAAAACAGGAAATGAAGGGAGTTCTCCCCGATGGGGTGCAGACAACTGAACAGGTTTTAGAGCTGAAGATGAATCTGCTTCTCTTTTGCCTTCCTTGGGTCCAGACATACGGCTGTGTGAAGACGTTTAACCCTTTCTGTTCCCGCAGAAACACTCATTCATCATGATGTACGAGGAGCGAAACGTAGACGTCGCCGGATACGTCATTAAAATCCTGGATCAGATGCCGACCACCCCCAGCTCCCCGATGTACATCGATTGACCCCGCCTCCACCCAAAACGCTA
>NW_017306315.1:1946965-1950652 GCF_000935625.1 Nanorana parkeri
TGTACAAATCTGTGGACACCTGACCATCACACCTCAATGAGCTTGCTGGACGTCCCATTCCAAATCAATGGATTTGACCCTATTTGGGGCTATAACGGCCTCCCGATTCTTCTGGGTAGGTTTTCCATAAGATTTTGGGGGGTGTCTATGGGAATTTGTGATGTTGGGTGAGCAGACCTGGCTCACTTTGTTTCTCTGTAGGTTGAACTCGATGGACTTGTGTCTTTTTTCAGCCTGACTAACTACGTAAGCTGCTTTCCAGTTTATCCCAAAGGTGTTCAGTAGGGTTGAGGTCAGGGCCCTGTGTAGGAGACTTGAGTTCCTCCCACACAAAACTCCTCCAACCATGACTTTATGGAGCTGGCTTTGTACATGGGGACAGTCATGGTGGAACAGGAGAGGATCTTCACCAAACTGCTACCGCTAGGTTGGAGGAGCACAATTGTTTAAATGTCTATATAGTGTAGTAACGTCTCCCTTCTCTGGAAGCACCTGAACTCATTGGAGGGGAGTCCACATACGTAGGTTTGATGGTCAGCTGTCCACATACTTCCCGCCATACATTTCCTCTGGTAAGTGAGAATTTGTTTTAAAATGTGTAGGGAGGGGGGTGGTGGGTTCACATGGATGGCTTCCCATAGCATGTTAATTGGCTTAGGTGTGCTGTAAGAATAGAACATTTCCCTTTTGGCTGTCCACATTGATGTGCTGGGCTGATGACTCTCAGTTTTTGCTCCATTGTTGCCAATTTCCTTTTAAATGCATTAAAACTGGTCCATCCTAAAAATGTCAGATGCATTAATGTACATTTTTTTTTCTATGGCTTCATTCGGCTCTTTTGTGGGAAAAACCGGTTCTGATCAATCTGTTGATAAATGGACAGATCGTGTAGGGGGCAGTGATTTGGTTTCCTTCAATTATGTCTTATTGCCTCACCAAAATCTCCACCTGGTGTAGCATGGCGGCACCAATTTAGAGGGGGCTGAATGTAAATAGGTTATTGGCTGTTGGTTCAAATGATCAGGAGCCAGGGATAGTGGGTTCCCAATGGTTGGTATGAGACCAGTGTTGGCTCTGCTGGGGGCTCCCTAGTTCAATAATAGTAATTTTTTAAAAAACGTATTTTGCCATTACTGCGCACTGGAAATGGCCAGTTCTACAAAGAACTACTCTTTTGCCTTTTACTGCCGCCTACAATTGAACAATGGCAAACAAAAAAACTGTAGAACAGCCTGGGGGGTAACCCCCTCCCTTGCTACTAGTGTCCTAGGAGTATGAATATCTTCTTCTGATCTGCCCTGAGCCAGTGTGTTACCCATCATATTTATAGTTGCAACATATTGGTTTTGAAGCACTGGGGGGGGGGGGGGGGGTTGTCCTGCTCTACAAGGTGCCCCCAGCTTACAATCTATACTAATGGGTCAGATAATAGCGTGCCCACTGATGGTGCTGATGACTGTAGCCTGGAGTCATATTGCCCTCTGCTCACTTCAGAGTCCTCCTTGACTCCATTGGGTATTCCTGGGTCCTTCTGCCCTGGGGTTTTTGTTTTCTCCCACCTACAGTTAGGACTTTATGGCCCAGATTAGCCAGTTATTTGCTGACTCTGATCCTGCAGGTTCTATATCCGATGTACCTGCAGCCTTAGAATCAGACAGTCTCATTAGGCCATAGCTCGGAAGCCACGCAGTTGCTGAAATACCGGTCGCTGAGCTTACTCCTGAGGAGTTCTGGCTTACTGTTATTGCTCCCAAGTTAAAGGAGACTGTTTCAGCTCTTGTTGATGCACTCTGAGCCGCTTTGAAACTAGCGGATCAGCTTGTTGCTTCTACCAGTGCTGTTTCCAGCCTTGCTTGATAACAGACCCCTAATAAAGAGAAGACCTTTCCTTTTTGCAGCTGCTTTTCTGTGCAAAGATTGAAACCATCCTGATTAGGGAACAATAGAAAAAAATGAGTTTGCGCACGGTTCTGGATTCAGTTAAAATCTTTCTTCAAGGTGTAAAACCCAGACCTTGCAGGCCCGGCCAGAAGAGGCCATAATCATAGCTGCATTTTCTTCCCATCTTTTGGACATTCTCATGATGAATGCCAGCCGACTGAGGGGAGCCTGGCGTAGTCTGTCTGTGTAGGGCATTTCATTGTAGAATGAATCTGGTCTCCCAATAAATATCTTCGAGCTCCAGGCGATTTAACTGTACCTTCAACAGTGGACCAACCTGCTGGAGGGGCATACCATCCAGCTTCAGTCAAACACCACCATTGCGGTGGTGTATGCAAATTATCAGGGAGGAAACTGAAGTCTTGCTGTGACTAGAGGGAGGAGAGGGGCTGCTGGCCTAGGCAATCCTTTGTGTACAATTGCTAGGCTGATCTCAGCTGGCAGGGCTTGGACCTTGGCGAGTGCTTTCTGCACCCACGGGTGTTCAAGGACCCGCATCACAGGTGTGAGATGCAAGTGGTGGACCTACAGGTTCAACAACAAATTGCCAGTATCCTGTCCTCATTCAGGTGGCGCTATGATCTGTAGGTTAAAGACTTCCTGTGTTCCTCAAGGGGCTCCAGGAAAATGAGTACAAAAAATCAGGCGCAAGCATGCAGCCTGTGGGGTGGATTGCTGACCTGTAGATTTGGTACAAATCAACTTAGTCATGGGGTATTTAAAGGAGAACTAATGAGGGGAGTGCTTTTCTCTCACCTCATAGTTCTAGCCGACCTGTGACAATGAGACTGTCACAGGTCGGCTCAGTAGATCGGTAGGTGAGCGAACGCATACTGGCGTTCGCTCACTTCTCGATCCTGTCAGAGTTGTCTGCCGTGACAGGGGAGGGGCTGGATTCCCCTCTCCGATCCTCCAGCGCTGACTGGTGGCATGGGAGGGGGCGGGTACAGCTGCCTCTAGATAGGCAGAGCCAGCTGTCACTCGCGCATCTGGGCGGATCCTGACATAATTGTCGGGATCCGCTTCAGCTGTGGCGACTCAGTATACCGCGAGCAGCAGCTTGCGGTATACTGAGCTTAGGGTGACGGGAGGACGCTAGTTTGTGTTCTCCTGTTACCCTAAGGAGAACTATATGGGGGGGGAAAAGCTTTAACCCCATAGTTCTCCTTTTTAAGGAGGAATCAGAATGGTTGCGCCATTGTTCTATTCCTTTAAGGCGATATATGGAAACTGCATTGCTGAATGCCTCCAGCAAATGCTAATTTCCTGGCTAACTTTGAGTTTAGTAGTTTAAATTAAGTGTCCAATATAACAGGCAAAGCAAGTACCAAATCCTGTGAGAAACCTCTATTGGTGAGCGCCTTGTGGGGGAAAAAAACAAAAACTAGTGTCTCCCCCTGATTCTTGCATCAGTCACTGACCCTACAGAGTACACGGCCAATAGAGACCAAACGCCTCCTCTCTGTACTTACTGTAGACTGAATCGCAGGCAACCAGAATATTCAGGAGAGGTTCAGCGACATCCACAACTCTCAACACAAAAACTTAATGGGGCTCCAGTGGGGGTTCTTGACACAGACAGACAGACTCTTTTTAACTTTTTGGTTTATTAAAATATATATTTTTTTTAATTTCCTTTTAGGAATATCTTTTTTCTGTATACATTTCCTGAAGTATAATGCTATGACAAGCAGTCCCCAGTTGTGGATAGCATAGGGAAGGGTTAATCCCCCCTCCCCCCCCCCC
>NW_017306315.1:1951307-1952305 GCF_000935625.1 Nanorana parkeri
CTCACCTCATAGTTCTAGCCGACCTGTGACAATGAGACTGTCACAGGTCGGCTCAGTAGATCGGTAGGTGAGCGAACGCATACTGGCGTTCGCTCACTTCTCGATCCTGTCAGAGTTGTCTGCCGTGACAGGGGAGGGGCTGGATTCCCCTCTCCGATCCTCCAGCGCTGACTGGTGGCATGGGAGGGGGCGGGTACAGCTGCCTCTAGATAGGCAGAGCCAGCTGTCACTCGCGCATCTGGGCGGATCCTGACATAATTGTCGGGATCCGCTTCAGCTGTGGCGACTCAGTATACCGCGAGCAGCAGCTTGCGGTATACTGAGCTTAGGGTGACGGGAGGACGCTAGTTTGTGTTCTCCTGTTACCCTAAGGAGAACTATATGGGGGGGGAAAAGCTTTAACCCCATAGTTCTCCTTTTTAAGGAGGAATCAGAATGGTTGCGCCATTGTTCTATTCCTTTAAGGCGATATATGGAAACTGCATTGCTGAATGCCTCCAGCAAATGCTAATTTCCTGGCTAACTTTGAGTTTAGTAGTTTAAATTAAGTGTCCAATATAACAGGCAAAGCAAGTACCAAATCCTGTGAGAAACCTCTATTGGTGAGCGCCTTGTGGGGGAAAAAAACAAAAACTAGTGTCTCCCCCTGATTCTTGCATCAGTCACTGACCCTACAGAGTACACGGCCAATAGAGACCAAACGCCTCCTCTCTGTACTTACTGTAGACTGAATCGCAGGCAACCAGAATATTCAGGAGAGGTTCAGCGACATCCACAACTCTCAACACAAAAACTTAATGGGGCTCCAGTGGGGGTTCTTGACACAGACAGACAGACTCTTTTTAACTTTTTGGTTTATTAAAATATATATTTTTTTTAATTTCCTTTTAGGAATATCTTTTTTCTGTATACATTTCCTGAAGTATAATGCTATGACAAGCAGTCCCCAGTTGTGGATAGCATAGGGAAGGGTTAATCCCCCCCCCCCGTCAAATCTT
>NW_017306315.1:1952389-1958022 GCF_000935625.1 Nanorana parkeri
CCCCCCCCCCCGTAACGTTTTTTTTGCTGTTCAGAAGATTGCACCTCACTCTCTGCCCCTGTGACAATTGGATTTAAAAAATGTTGGGTTGTGATGGAAACAAGGTTTGGTGATAACGCTTCAGTGGAGATGCCTTTTTCACATGATAACTCTTACAGGAGTGATTTTCCCTTCCTCGGGGTAGATTTCCCTCTCACTTCCTGTTGGCTGAAGGACAGGAAGTGAGATTTAAATCTTTCTAATGAGGATATTGACAGCAGTAAAAAAAAAAACAGTGACTCGGAAGAAGAGGCGGGCACCCTTCGTCCGCACATCTAACAAGAGTCAACTTCCTGTAATGTACTACGAACCAGACCCAGAAAGGCGGGCACCCCTCGTCGGCATGAGCGCGGTAGCATTACAACGACTGAAATGCTGCGCGGTACAGTTTGGATGCAGTCTGGGATCCCCTGCTGTACAGTAATAGCCTCTGTTTGTAAGTAGGGGGGGCGTATGTAAGTCTGATTTTTGTAACTCGGGGACTGCCTGTACTTGTAAACTAATAAGATTCATAAATCAAAGCTCGTATCACACCGAGTTCTGTTCTCATCATGAAGACCAGCCCAGCTCATAGAAGGAAGATCTGGCCCCACTTTAGCAGAGTACTGTTTGAGTCTGTAGCCCTCCCGGCTATCTTCTCCCTCCTGGGTGCCCGTTACTAACAGATGTGCTCCGCTCTTTTCTAGTCTGAGTCAAAGGAGTTGGGGGTTGTCTGGAATTCTAGCCCCTGGAGTTTGCTCTGAAATCTCAAGAGGTGGCCCATGTTCCAGCAATCAGGACCCTAGGGCACAAAAATAAAGCATTGCCTACATACATAGGACCAATGTTTTATCTGGCAGCTTATGGTTAGTCCCTGGCCTATAGAAAAGCAAGAAGTTGGGTAGGCATTTATCACAGTCATTATTTGCCTGCATTCTGGGACCCTCTTAAAACATATTTGCTCATGACTTATAGAGGCTCTCCTTCCTGCCTCGTAGTTCCCCAGTGATCCCACTTTACTGCTCCTCTTTATGTCAGTGCAAGGCTACTGATCGAGCATGTTCAATAATTTCACTGAACTTCTAGATATTCAGCATCTTCTTTTACCTGGAAGAGCTAATGATTTTCACCCATCCATCTCCATTATAAATTGTGTCCTTACATACGCTGAACGCAGCACAAATTGGCTCTGTGAAGGTGGTGGTGAATGTGTGTAAGTGTCTCATTGGATTCCTCCTCTCGTAAAAGGTCAGTCGGCCAGCCTCACAGTCCAGATGAATTGTCAGCCTATTACTTGAACTTTTCTGAGGCAACGGTATAGCTCTGCTGTTGTGAGCTACAAAATACACATTATTAGACCTGTACAAACACCAGGACTTGTTATTTCCAATCCACGAGCATGCACCCCTCCTCTCTATACTGGGGTAACACAACCCAACCATCCACCACCCTGCTGAGCTCACCTCCACTTCCCAGTAATGTCTCCCTGAGGAGAAGTTCCTGACGCTCATCACCTGGCTACACTCAAATCTTTCCAGCTTTTGGGGGTACTTCTGGTCCTCTTGTGAATAGCGTGCAGTTTTCATATGATCTGCTATATCAACGTTATTACCGGCAGTGGTGACATCCAGTAATATATCTGAGGGATCCTGCACGGAGAACCATACGTCTGAGCCGGGTAAAATCCCATACAGGTGAGTGCACAAGGTCTGTAAGATCACACCATCGTCCATGTCATCTTCGTATCTGTCACGATCTTCCTCTCTTTCCTTATCCGTCTCCTTGAAAAAGTCACCTCTGTCTGCATCCTGTAGGAAAGACAATAGATCGGTCGTGTCCAATAGCTTCTGTATCTGACTCATCTTCTGGACCAGCTTGTTCTTATCCATTTCCAGTTGCCGGATCAGATTAGAGACTGACAGGGAGATCTGCTCTTGCTGCCTGGAGATGTCACTCAGCACTTTATTTTCTACTTCATCCAGCTGCCTTCTCATTCCGCCGATTAAGGCGACGACCTTCACAATTACGGATGCTGTTTTTTCTTCTACGTTGCGTCTATGGTCCTTCAGACTCTCGGCTCTTTTCTCAGCCTCCTGTCTCTCGGAATTCGCTTTCTGCAAAAGGTTTCTCAGTTTCTCCTTTTTCTTTCTAGACGCCTCATCCACGGGCTCTACCTGGTGTCCAATGTGTCCTCCATCCAGGCGGCAGGTGATACAGATACAGGCGGAGTCCTGAGTGCAGTAGTAACTTAAGGCCTTCTTGTGCACAGGGCATACATGCTTCCCCAGAGCAGCAACCGGTGCTGTTAATGGGTGTTGCACTGTCCTGTTATGTTTCCTGAGATGATCATCACACATGGAGGTCTCACACTTGAGACAGGACTTCACAGCAAGGACTGAGGAGTCGCAGTAAGTACAGAAGATCCCAGTCTCCTCTTGTGCTCTTTGACTGCGTAGAAAGGCCTCTGCTATGTTATGCAGCCTCAGGTTTCTTTTGAGTTCAGGTCTCCTCTGATATATCTTCATACATTCAGGACATTTGTATTTTCTTACATGCTCCTGATGTTCCCATGTCTGTGTAATACAGTCCCGGCAGAAGCTGTGTCCACACGGTAGGGTCGCTGGATCCGTGTAGACCTCCATACAGACGGAGCAAAGGAGCTCGGCTTTCAGTTCTGCAGACGCCATTGTCTACCCCAGGAAGTAACTCAGCCCTCGGCACTCTTCCTCCTTTTGAAAACAAGTTAGGCTGCAGAGTTTTATGATGCAAGCAAATTCCATTAACCCTCAAACATCCCAAGTTGTGTTGGGAAATGATGACAGACTGGCTTCTGTGAGACTGATAACCCTTTATAAATGGTGAAAGGCTCCTCCAGGTTATAAACACAAGATATTTAAAATGAAAACCACACAAAAAAAAACACGCTTTTAATTTTGAAACTTTTAACCGATTTATATGTTATGAAGATAGAATTGAGTAACGTGGCTGATGGGTTAGTTCACATCTCTAATACGATTTACAGTGCAGTCATCAGTTTCATTCCATACCTGTAGAGCCGAGACATTGACATTGCGCCTGTGCGGATTTATGGACGAGGGCGAGCGCTCATTTCACGCTCCTTTCTGTGATGATGGAGTACGCCTAATGGGGCAACCATCCCAGTTTATACATAGGGCGGCACGGATCGCTCAAGATGCTACTTTTGATTTGCCAGGCTTTGTGGAAGTCATGCTTGGCCTACAGGTATGGAATTGATATGATGCTCAATGCCCACTGGGGACATTGCTCTTTACTCCCTGCTCTGGTAATGTGCACCGCCAGCAAAGTCCATCCACCGTAACGTGCACCGCCTGGTCTCAGGCGGCGAAACGTGTAGGAACACCCCTGCATACATCAGTTATACATTCCCCTTTAAGACAGCTTTAATAGTCACCGGCGGAGAGATAGGCTCAAATGTCACATGACCGGAAGCAGTTGTAAAAATACCTCCGATGAACTGCACCCTCCTTGATTGTAGATGTTATAGGAGTTCAGCAGCATAACAGTGAGGTGTGGACACAACGTCTTCTGGGTGTGTACTGATCTAGAGGTGGTGTCTGGAGGTTCTCCCCGTCCAGAGTGCAGAACAGATTGCCAGCATTATACAGAGCTGAACATGGCGCACGGCATGCTTACAAGTCATCCCAACGAGCATGCAGCCATTTGGACATTCTGTACTTATTGTGTTTACTCTCCTGTTCCCGCCGTTAAATCCTGTCTGCTTTGTGAAGCTTTCCTGTGCAATAATCACCTGAGAGTCCATCAAAAGTCACCAGGACATGTACTGATCGATCCTGCATGTTCCCGGAAGAAAAAAGATGGCCCAGTTCAACAAAAGATCCCGGAGTACCCCGGCACCGAGGGCTCTGTCTGCACTTGTGTTGACTGTCTGATGACTGCAGTACATAAAGGACCCGAAGCAACACCTCTGCTAAAGAAATGGCAGATGATTCTATCAAATGCCTTGAGTCAACTGAGCTCAGAAAGAGAGGAGGCTGAGGGAAGACTTCAGACTCTACAGGAGGGTATGAGAGACCTACAAGAAAAAGCAACCGATGTAATAGAGAGAGTTGCTGCCCTGTGCAGAGACATCAGGAGGCAACTTGAAGCTCTAGAGAGAAGAGCAGTGGCCGAGCTATCCACACAAGTTGATCAGATCTCATTGGCCAACTCAGATCTGATCCGGCAGCTGGAGGTAAAGAAGGATGAGCTGTCCCAGAAGATCCATCACATTGAAGATCTGTGTAACATGACCAATCTGTTACCCATCTCACTGGAATCCAACAGAGAGGATGTGTGCAACCAAAAGGATGGAGATAAAGAGGAGGCCAAGACAAGTTCTAACCTGGACCATCATCATGTAGGTGACCTGGACGAAATGCACATCTCAGAGATTTTACACACGGGTGTAATCGCTATAGCCGAAAGTCTAACAGGAGGCATTGCTACTGCCAAGCTTACAGACATTTCCCTGGATAGGAACACGGCTGCCAATAATATCTATTTAACAGCTTGCCTTAAAACCTTGAGCACAACACGACTGCTTGAGAACTGGCCTGAAAACGTGGAGAGGTTTCGGTCTAATCAGGTTTTAAGCAGTCAGAGTTTTTCTGCAGGGTGACATTGCTGGGATGTGGAGTTCCAAAGCTGGGGGGAGTGCAAGGTGGGGGTCTGTTACCCCACCATGGACAGAGAAGGGGACCACTCCTATATTGGTAATAATGACAAGTCTTGGTGTCTGTGGGGGTATTTTACCAATATGTTTGCATTACATGGAGGAAAGTACATTTACTTGCACATCAAACTCTCCCATCCTCTATTCAGAGTTCACCTGGATTATGAGGCCGGGCAGGTGTCCTTCGACGAGCTGGGCGACCCCACCCGCCATCGCCACACTTTCACCGCCACCTTCACCGAACCCCTCCGTGCTGCCTTCTACATATGCAGCAGGAGCTGGGTAGTGATTAAGAGCGATAAATGATCATTCAATATTATGATTTCTAAAAATTAAAAATCCTATCAGGATAAAGAGGACCGATAGACATACACAGTATCAGGTTAGCTGCATTTAAAGTGACATTAAAGGAGAACTATGAGGTGTGATTTTCACTCACCTCATAGTTCAAACCGACGTGTGACAATGAAACTGTCACACGTCAGCTCAATAGATCGGGAAGCGAGGGAACACATACCGGCGTTCGCTCACCTCTCGATCATCTCCCTGCAGAGAGCCATGGCTGTCACTCATGGTTCCCTGCAGGGATTCCTCCCTGCTCCGATCCTCCAGCGCTGACTGGCGGAACGGACAGGGGAGGGGGCGGGTACAGCTGGCTCTGCCTCTAGATAGGCAGAGCGAGCTGTCAATCACACAGCTGGGTGGATCTCGAGAGTAATGTCGGGATTTGTCCCGGCTGCGGCGTCTCAGTATACTATGAGCTACAGCTCGCGGTATACTGAGCTTTGGGTGACAGGTGGACGCTAGTTTATGTCCTCCCGTTACCCTTAGGAGAACTATGGGGTAAGACACTTACCCCATAGTTCTCCTTTTAAGGCCAAAATCACCCCCACACACCCCC
>NW_017306315.1:1958045-1970649 GCF_000935625.1 Nanorana parkeri
CCCGCCCCCCCCACAGTGCTAATGTAAGGACTTACCTTAAATGATGTTTCTTTATCCGATCATCTTCTTTTTTTACTGTCCTTTTCAGCTGTCCCTCCAGCGCTGGTGCGTGTCTCCGATCCAGCGCTGACTCCTCTGTCCTCTTCTCTCATGTCCCACGGTCACTGCATGCGGGTGCACGCTACTCCATAGACTTACCTTGTCTCTCTCCTCGTCTCCCGGCCGAACATCTGAACTGCGCAGATCCTTTGCGGCCGCCCGAGAAATTTTCAGATGTTCGGACGGGAGCGTGTGGCGGAGACACAGGTAAGTATTAACCTGTTGAAAAAGTTTTGTTTTTTTTAAATCATTTTGCATATATCTACTGCTTGCTGGCCTTATATAGTGTACACTGAGTGGCCAGATTATGATGACCACCCCATCAGTACTTCGTTGGGCCGCCTCGTGACTCCGCGAGATGATGAAAGGTGATGCGAGGAATCTGACACTGCACTGTTGCCCTTCTGTTGTCTTGTACCAGTCTTGACATTGCATTTGTAAATTCAGATCCCGAATGCCACTCGGGTCTGGGAGCCATATACATATATTACTTAGGCTGAGGTTCCCAGACCCGTATGGCATTCGGGATCCCAATTGCATTTGTAAATTCGGTTACCGTATGCCATTCGGGTCTAGGAGCCTCAGCTTTAGTATTTTATATGTATATACTGTATATGGCTGCCATGTTGCCGTAACGAAAATGTTCAGACCCATTCGGATGCATTAAACCGAAAAGCACATCTGATTGGCCAGAAAAGTCACATGTCCGATTCAGTTTAGTTTTTGAACGAAATTCGGATGGGGTCCGAAATTCGGAAAACGAAAGTCAGATTCGGATGCATTGGTCCAAATTTTGACTCGGAACGAAACGAATCGCACATGTCTACTCAATGCAAAGGCTCCCGGGAATGTGAATCTATGGCAGGAGGTAAGTCAGCGGATGATAATGCCAGCAACAGCAGCAGAAACAGATGAATAATAATTAGGGTTGCACAGATACTTTTCGAGTACCAGTACCGATACTTGGCATTTTCATGAGAACTAGCAGGGTTGCAGCGGTTGCAGCTGGGACCGGGCTCTGGCACTCCACCACTGTCCTGAAATCATTAGTCTGTATTGTTTTAGAAAAACTGTCACATGACAATAAACAAAAATGTATCAGTACTCGTACTTGTAAGTACTCGGCAAGTATCAGTACTCGTACTCGCAAAACTGGTATCTGTGCATCCCTTTATTTATATTTATAAAAACAAAATCGTACATTAAAACAGAGATTTAGTCTTGGAGCTCAAAAGTATCGGTACATGTACTGTACTTGGTATCTGTGCAACCCTAATAATAATAATGATATGGTTCTACCGATGATGCTGGCAATGATCACTTACTGACCTAATGGCAGGATCAGTCTCTGGAATTGAGGCCGAATATTGCAACAAAAGTTGGTTTTGTTATTTTATTTCTTAATGTAATTATTTTTGGTTTTAATTTCTGCTTTTAGCTTCAGCAGCTGCTTGAAAAAAGTGAGACGGTTTTTACTGATGTTTGATACATTGTTGAATTTTCTTGTTACTTCATTCCAGTGTCACGGTATGCACGGGGTACAGAGAGAAACCTTCTTCAGAAGAGGTTTTAGTTGTTGCGCAGTCATCCCTGTCCTCTGTCTCAGTGTACCTTGTACAGGAGCCAGATAGCTGTGCTGATCATAGGTGCAACAGTGACATCTTGTGGTAGGTTTGTATTATAACAACGCAGTGCAAACGTTTTGCTCCATCGGGTTATGCCAAACCTCCTGGAGGCAAAAGCGGGTTTGAGCAGAGGTCTGTGACTTTGTGCTATGGATGTCAATAATTTAGCTTCATGTCTTCTGCAGACTTTCAGGAAAAATAATAAAATGTGTTTTCTCTGATTCAGCCGTCCCTGACACCATATCCCTTTATTTGAAGCTGAGTGTGGCATGAGCTGTGAATGAGCAGAGTGTGGCATGAGCTGTGAATGAGCAGAGTGTGGCATGAGCTGTAAATAAGCTGAGTGTGGCATGAGCTGTGAATGAGTGGAGTGTGGCATGAGCTGTAAATAAGCTGAGTGTGGCATGAGCTGTGAATGAGTGGAGTGTGGCATGAGCTGTAAATAAGCTGAGTGTGGCATGAGCTGTGAATGAGCAGAGTGTGGCATAAGCTGTAAATGAGCTGAATGTTGCATGAATTGAGTGAATGAGCTGAGTGTGGCATGGGCAGAGAATGAGCTGAGTGTGATATCAGCCGTGAATGAACCAAGTGTAGCATGAGCTTAGTGTAGCATGAGCTGAGTGTAGCATGAGCTGTGAATGAGCTGAGTGTAGCATGAGCTGTGAATGAGCTGAGTGTAGCATGAGATGTGAATGAGCTTAGTGTAGCATGAGCTGTGAATGAGCTGAGTGTGACATCAGCCGTGAATGAACCGAGTGTGGCATGAGCTGTAATTGAGCTGAGTGTGGCATGAGCTGAATGTGGCATGAGCTGTGAATGAGCTTAGTGTAGCATGAGCTTAGTGTGGCATGAGCTTAGTGTGGCATGAGCTGTAAATGAGCTGAGTGTGACATGAGCTGTAATTGAGATGAGTGTGGCATGAGCTGTAATTGAGCTGAATGTGGCATGAGCTGTAATTGAGCTGAATGTGGCATGAGCTTAGTGTAGCATGAGATGTGAATGAGCTTAGTGTAGCATGAGATGTGAATGAGCTTAGTGTAGCATGAGATGTGAATGAGCTGAGTGTGGCATGAGATGTGAATGAGCTTAGTGTGGCATGAGATGTGAATGAGCTGAGTGTGGCATGAGATGTGAATGAGCTGAGTGTGGCATGAGCTGTAATTGAGCTGAATGTGGCATGAGCTGTGAATGAGCTTAGTGTGGCATGAGATGTGAATGAGCTTAGTGTGGCATGAGATGTGAATGAGCTGAGTGTTGCATGAGCTGTGAATGAGCTTAGTGTGGCATGAGTGTGGCATGAGCTTAGTGTAGCATGAGCTGTAATTGAGCTGAGTGTGGCATGAGCTGAATGTGGCATGAGCTGTGAATGAGCTGAGTGTGACATTAGCCGTGATTGAACTGTGTGTGGCATGTGCCCTGAATTAGCTGAGTGTGGCATGAGCTGTGAATGAATGGGGTGTGGCATAGGCTGTGAATCAGCTGAGTGTGGCAAGGACGTGTTGCAAATGCAGCACAAATATTAAAAATATGAATGCATACAGGCACAACGCGTGTTCCCGGAATGCTATGGTGTAAATCTGGCCTCAGGGGTCTATGTATACAGAACTCGTATCAATGGTTGCATTTATATGCTCATTCCCTCCATCATTCACTTAAATTGTAACATTGTATCTTGTTACTAACATGTATTTATTTCCTGTAACCCTCAGCTCTATCCAGTGGCCAGAATGTGGTATTTTCCTCATTCACTCTTTTCTTTATGGATAAACCCATCAAAGATCATTGGTACCATGGTAACGGATTTTCATGGATGTCTCTCTTTTGGTAGACTGAAGAGGAAGAACTTATCTGCCATTGTGTTTTTCTATACATAGGAGTGAATTTGAGGCGAGTGGAGGCTGTCCGCCTTGCAAAGTGAATGTTAGTGAATCAGGTGAAGCTGTGCTCCCTTTGAATGCTCAGTCATGTGCAGGAAATTAAAAAAAAAAATGGATATTTGCTAGCATGCAATTGGGTGTTGCAAAGTCAACAGCCTCGACTTAGGGTTTCCACCCAACCGGTTTTCACCCGGACAGTCTGGTTTTGGAGTCTTATGTCCAGGTGTCCAGCCAGCGGGCACAAGACACTCAGTGGCGACACCGGCACTTTTCTGACAGAAGCGGCTGCTGAGGTCCTCGGCAAGCGCAATCTCGGACAGCTGCATCGGCCTGAAACCGGATCATCCTCTGAGCTGCGGGCACCCTGTGCCTGTTTACAAGCACCTGCAGCTCAGAGGAAGATCCGTGTTTCAGGCAGATGCGGGGCCACCCAAGAGGTCGCTTGCTGGAGACCTCGGCAGCGTCCTCTTTCTCCTGCTCCGGCTCCCTGCGAACCCCTGGTGAGACACCATAGCCCAGACAGCCCTGAGAGCCCGCACAGCCCACCTGAGAGCCCGCACAGCCCACCTGAGAGCCCGCACAGCCCACCTGGGAGCCCGCACAGCCCACCTGGGAGCCCGCACAGCCCACCTGGGAGCCCGCACAGGCTCTCCTGGCTGCCTCTCCTCGCTCTCTCCTCTAGTTTCTCAAAAAAAAATTGCCGTGCACGGCACTTGAGTGTTCTAGTTTCACCTGAAGAAAAGGTGGCAAACCTACCTCTACTCCTTTAGTAAATCAACCCCTAAACTAAATATATACATACATAAATTCATGAATGATAACATAGAGGATAAATAATAATAATAATAACTAATCTCTCCTCTTCTCTCTCACTTTCTTCTCACTCTCTCACTCCCACTCTGGAAAGGTTACGCCAGACCAATAAATTGACCATTTTTTTGTTCTATTAAATATTTACATTGCGCGGCAGTTATCCTAACCAGCCCATCGCAAGCTTTTATTTTCCCCTCCTGTCTATACAAATTCCATCAGGCATGGAAAGAAACCAACACGGTGAGACAATGCAGGTCCGCCGAGGTCGGAGGTACTGCGGCGGGGAGCGGGTCCCGGATAGGTGGGTGGCAGGTTTATATCACAAATACATCTGATTATAAATAGAAGCTTATTCATTGGCAGGCAGAATATAGAGGCCGGGTCCGGTGTCATCCGGATTTTATTGTTGCGCTTAAAGGAAATATGTAACAATAACAACAATGAAAAGATAAATCACCAAATACATGTGACACGTTTTATGTCGCAGAAGAATGTCCGCTGCCGAATGTTACTCCCTTCATTACAGCTCCGCCTTCCCCAGACCGCAAAATATGGGGGAGTCGGGAGGAAGTCACCCTAAAAAGAGCCCATCCTCCGCTCTGACATGATGCCTGTTGTTGGTGCTGCTGATGTGGATCTTGGAGAGATAATAGAGAAGGAAATAAAGTAAATTTACAAGTCCCCATGAACAAATTTCTTGGCCCTGGCTGAGATGATGTCATTAGTTTGCTGCAGGCAGGAGGAAGCATTTCTTTAGTCTCTCCTTCCCCAGTGATCAGTCTGCTGCAGGCAGGAGGAAGCATTTCCTCATTCTCCTCTCCTCCAAGGATCATTGTGCTGCAGGTAGGAGGAAGTATTTCCTCACTCTCCCCTTACCCCGTGATCATTCTGCTGCAGGCAGGAGGAAGCAGTTCCTTAGTCTGCCCTCCCCCAGTGATCAGTCTGCTGCAGGCAGGAGGAAGTATTTCCTCAGTCTCCGCTCCCGCAGTGACCAGTCGCCAACATTTCAAGTTTGTAGCAAGTCACAAGGCGAGGATTTAAATGATCGTGTCATCTCAGAGTAGGAATCTGAGCCCAGGATGTAGATGGTGACCCTGAACAACTCCTCCAGACTGGCGGCCAGCCATAAAGGAATCTTGATATTTGCATAACTCCTCCCAAGAGCCAGCCCACTGCATCATCTAGGAACGCCCACTCCTCCAGACTGGCATGCTACCATCAAGGTATTTTGATATTTGCATAACTCCTCCCACTACCTGCATCACATCTGAGGGCTCAAGAGAGGAGTACCAAGGCAGAGTGCTGTGATGTTTTCAGGAAGCTATGTACAGCACCCTGCCAGCCCCTCCCACCAGCCATGATCTGCCTGCATTGCATAGAGAAGTATAGAGACCCAATGCTGACATCCTTTCATTAGCATGTTGATGAGGGGGATGGAAGGAACCAGGGAAGGCAAAATATAAGCTTTAAATTCACCAAACAGTTGCCATGTCTTCCTTTCATCGATCAATAAAACAATTTCAGCATCGCCCATAGTGCCTAGGGGCAGCAAGGTGTGGCACTTGGCCTGGCCGGGTGCTCTGGGTCAGAGCCGGATAGGTGGCCTCTTCTGCCGCCATTGAATCCTGGAATGAACAATGCGATATTAAACGAAGGCTTGAACTTTGCTTAATATTTAATGCCCCTTGATTGGTCTCCTCATATCCCTTTTGGCCCCTCTGTGAGGTGAAAGCCTCCAGACATAAGCGACGCTTATCCAATTCATCCTTCAGGCTTTAGCTGTGATCTTCCCACTTTTATTAAAAAGCAGGCGGGGCTTCCTATATCTTCCTGTGAAAGTTCATTAAAGGATACTTTTATAAATTACAAGCTTATCCTGTTTATGAACCGTGAAGTTTCCTTTGGAAGCGAGTCTCGTTTCTGGGGTCGGTGCTGCCAAATCCCCGAACTGAGTCACAGGTATTCATATAAACGGAATTTTAAAATATGCGGGCGCAGCACAAATGCCGTGAAAACGCTGCAATTCACACCCTCCAGGGTTAATTTATTAAAGGGGCATGACCCCTCAGGGTTCCCCAGGATCCTTGTGCAGAGGAAGTGTCCAGACAGAAGGATATCAGTGACTTGGACAGATATAAGAGCCCACTCAAGGGCCCATGTGAAGGTACCGTAAGGAAGGATTGGCATTCACCAGGAAACCAACTCGGGTGCAAGCTCATGCACAGTCTGTTACGTGCAGTCCCAGGTATAAGATAATAGGCAAAGGTGCTTTAGTTGGCACTTGTGCATGAAAATGTGGCGTGCTTGTTGGCAAACTTGGCACCAGTCTACCTATTTAAACCACCATGGACCGTGAGCTAATTGCTGACTGGTCTTCAGCTCATTCCAGTTATCTCCATGACCTGACCTGCCACTCCAGAAAGACGATCCTGACTGGACTTCAACCACGCTTGACCCCAACTGATTTGGTCCCTCGCCTCTGCTTCTCTGTGTATGACCACGGCTTGTGACCTTGACCCTGACCTCCATTACCGATTTGGCACTGTTTCGTCCAGACGTTGCCAACCTTGGCTTGTGCTCTCGGCTTGGTGTCTCTTGCCTGTTCCAGCACTCTACCAACCTTGGCCTGTGATCGGGGCGTATCTGCCACGAGGCAAACAACTTTCACTGGGCGGCAGTTTTCAGAAGTTAGGCAGCCGGGCAGAGGAGGTGGCGGCGGCGCAGTAGTCGGAAGACACAGAGGAGTCGAAAGGAGGCAGAGGAGGTGGCAAGGAGGCGGCGATGTAGGAGGCAGAAGAGGCAGAGGAGGCAGAGCAGCAGGAGGGGGCGGGGCGTGGCCGAGGCAACAACGCAACGTCGGATCAGGAAGGTGGCGGGGTCAGGGTGCCATCACGCTGTAGGAAGCCGGGTCCCCGAAGAGCCGCCTGGCTGTGGAGGATGCTGGGTCCTGCAGCACCACTCCAGCGGTGGGGGAGGCCGGAGACCAAGCAGCAGGTAAGAGGATCACACTGCTGCTAAAGGGACCCTGCAGAGTCCTTCTATCTAACCCTCCTCTCCTGAAATACTCTGCTCTGCTGGAGGACTCTGCTCCTTCCTCTATAACTCTCCTCTCCTGAAATACTCTGCTCTGCTGGAGGACTCTGCTCCTTCTTCTATCTTCTTCTCCTCTCTTGCAATACTCTGCTCTGCTGGAGGACTCTGCTCCTTCTTCTATCTTCTTCTCCTCTCTTGCAATACTCTGCTCTGCTGGAGGACTCTGCTCCTTCCTCTGTCTGCTCCCTCTTATATGACTGTCCTGTAGACATGTCGTTGTCCACAACTAGGCCTCAGTATATGGCTATATCAGCAAACCTGTACGCTCCAGTGAATTTAGGATGGAGTGCGCCAACCTAAAGACAATTCAGTCTTTTGTGGTTTGAAGCCCATTGTGGTTAAATGTCAATGAATTCATGGGGGTTATTTTTATATCTTTTTGAGATGGTCCAAATAAAATTTTCCTCGTATTCCCGGGGGGTCACTGCAGCATGGTGAACGCATCTCACAGAGGATAAATACAGTTTGAGATTCCATACGCACCATATAAAATAAAGGTCTATAAACCGTGAGAGCCAGCGCAATGAAACACAAACAGGCCGTTTATTAAGAGCCTGCGAACGCGGCGACAGTTATTGGTTTTTTTTTGTTTTAATTAGGAGTAATTCTTCAATAAACTCCCCATCTCCCCTCACTCTGTACTCATCGGAGTCACAGCTAATTGGTTGCACATGGCCGCCGAGACCGAAGATTTACAATATTGGAGCAGATGTGGAACCAGGAGAGCGGCCCACAGTACATACGATAACCTGTGAGGTATATTTATCTTGGAAGATAAGAAAACCGTGAAATTAACTTTTACCCTCGCGGCTGTTTTACTGCGACTTCTTGGCGGTGGGTTAAATAGAGACCGATGGGGACTGGCAGATACGGACAGTTGTGTCTTTTATGTTCTCTAGATGTTTTTTTTTTTTTACTGGAGATATCTCAGCTGTCTAAAAACATTAACCCGTTACCCGCTGAAGATTGATGAAGATTAAATATATTTTAAAAAGGTTGCTACCCCTGGGGGGGCCACTGGGGTAGGCAGGGTACCCTTCCTCCCTTTGTTCCCCCCCTTTCCTTCTACTTTCGTACTTACCTTTCTCCTTTTCTGTTACCTTCTCTCTCAACTGTTCCTCTTCTACGAATCCTGGTGGACTACCACCCAACCGCCATATTGAACCAAAGATAGTTGCACAGCGAGGAGTGGTTGGGTCAGGCTAACTGATTAGTAACAGCTTTGGTGTTAGCAACCGGGACCGAGATGTTTTATTATACCATTGTGACTTGTACCATATCGACTTGATTGTAATTTTGTTACTTGTTACGATATACACACTTTTACTTGAAGAAAGTTCAGAGGGCTGCCTGCGTGCAGCTTTATGCATACCGTATCTGTATCACCATATGTTTTTTTGCACAATAAACATAGATTACAAACAAAAAAAAAGAAAGCCGGCTCCATGCTCCCTTGGCACTGCCAGTCAGAGGGAGATCTTCCTCTGACCGGAAGTTCCGGTATCGGTGGTAAGTATCGGAGTACTTAGGCGAGTATGAGTACTCGGCCAATTACTCAGTATTGGCACTGATACCGAAACTAGTATTGGTGCATCTCTATCACAAAGGTGTTCAATATGGCTGAGGTCAGGGCTCTATGCAGGACACTGAGCTACTATAGACCAGACTGGTCAAACCATGTCTTTATGGAGCTAGCTTTGCTCACAGGGGCCCAGTCATGCTGCAACACGAAAGGGCCTTCTCCACACCGTTACCACAAGGTTGTAAGCCAACAATCATCCAAAATGTCTTTGTTTGCCAATACCCTTCACTGGAGATACCTGAGGAACTCATTTGAAGTTCCACGTGTTTTTGGCTGCATAATTTATTATACTGGAATGTTATCTCTGACTATTACTGGACAATAGGTAGACATGTGTAATAACATTGTGCAGGAGCAACACATTCTATAAAACCCTACTGAGCACCTTGGGATGAATTTGGAACATTAATTGTGAGCCCGTTCTTCTCATCCAACATCAATACCTGACCTCACAAATGGGCACAAATTCCCACAGACACACACCAAAACCTTGAGGAAAGCCTTCCCAAAAGAGTAGGGGCTGTTATAGCCACAAAGGGGGCCAACTTCATATTAATGCCCATGGTTCTGGAATGGAATATCCAAGAAGCTGATATAGGTGTGATAGTCAGGTGTCCATAAGCTTTAGTGTAGGAAAGAGCATAGACTGAACCCCCTGTGCTTCATCCTGCACTCAGATATTGAATATTGTGCTGTATACATGTTCTTCTTCTTATAGAGATCAAATCATTAAGCACAGGTTGGGTTCTTGAACTCCCTCCCACACTTGTTATTGCACCTTGTACATCACTTATGAGCAAAAGCAGTTCCAGTATAGTGATTACATTATACCACACAGTGCTCCAATCACACTCAGTGACAGAGTTTTCAGTCATTTGTTTAAAGGAATGAGTGCAGACTATGTTATTGTGCTTCCTCTTGAACTCAGTTATTGAACATTGTGTCATATAGACGCAGGACAGCACTACCAGTATATTGTCTGACCCACGGAGTCTTGTCTAGTCTTAGTCTGTTCCCTCTTGCACTCAGTTATTGGATAAAGTATTCCACACACATGCATACCACTACAACAGTTCTGGTACATACAGGGCTGGACCAAGGGGAAGGCAGAAGAGGTGACCGGCATGAGTGCTTCAGCGGGAGGGGGGTGCAAAAAAGGGCAGGACCTGAAACCTTCGCTGCTAAAGCAGTTCACAGCTCATGGTGGGGCGCACTTTGGCCTTTTTGCCTTGGGAGCTGCATTACATATATATATATATTATGAGTGGTATAATCAGTGTTGTCTTCCTGAGATCAGTGGTCACTTTGATATGCTAGAAAATGGCTGAATGGCTGTACACACAGGTGGTGCTTTGATAACGTCAGAGGCAGTGTTGATTGGGGAAAAGAACTTAATATATATATACAGGTAGCGCTCACCCCCCAAAGGAGCCACTGGAATAACCCGGGTCATTACTAGTTGTCTAGAGGTTTTGGGCTTCAGCTGCACCATTAGCATTTAACTGCCCTCTTCTAGTGCCCACTGAGCTGATATCCACTCCTGAAGAACTTTTATTAACATCTTCTCAATGGGTAGAGGGGGTATAAGGTTCCTAGACATCCAGGGTAGTACAGACATAGACTCCAGAATCACCAGCAGAACATTTTTAACATCTTAGTGTAGATCCATTCATAGCACAACGGATAGGAATTTGGGTAGCAGATGAGCACAGATCCTTAACAGAAGAGGCACCAGATTTGCTTCTGAGGTCCACTATGTTCCAGGCACCGCCAGCAGCCATCAGCTTCCCTGGTTCTCCTCCTCTGACAACAGCACAGGCCTACACTAGTACTTGAGGCCCAAGGAAGCACTTCTCGCACTCCAGCATCCCCAGGCATCAGGCCTAGCCCGGGGGGTAGACTGGAGAGCACTCCAACCTGGACAAATCCATGGCTGGCACACGACTGAGCACATGGCAATTCCCTCCAGTATATGTAGCCTATCCCAGCATGCAACACTGGTTGGGAGAGAGACCCAGTCATTGGCTGGTGAACTGCACATACACTCACAGTGTGGTTGAGTTGTGGTTGAGTTTTTGACGTGTTTCGCTACTGGCTTCCTCAAGATACTAGAGGTATTCTATGGACATGGAAAAAAACAATAATGAGTACACTCATATAACATCCATTACATTAGATTACAGAGATAAATTTATATAGTGGGATGCAGATGGATCGCCCTAACACAAAGGAAGAAGAGGTCCTCCTGCATGTAGGGACCACAGGGGAACACGCATAGAGGTGTCCAGCCATCTTGTAGAAGCAGGCCGCCAAGCCCATGAGGTCCCAGCATGTAACAGGTTAGCAGATGGTTAAGCAGCACCCACCGCTGGCTGTCAGTCGCTGTCTTATTACAGCTCGGCAGAGCGTATATAATGAAAGTTCACATACTTTTAATAAAATTTAATCCTGTGAGGCTGCGGCCCGGCTCTGTGTTTGTTATTGTCTGCTCGTGCTGCATGCAGCTCACAGATGTCTGAGCGCGCCGGCAAAGCCAAAATCACAGCGAGCTTTAATAGAGTCTTAATTCTCTCCCTGGAAGATTCCAAAGTAGTCAGAACTAGTCATTGCTCCATCAGTGATCATCAACATCGACTGCGATAATACAGATCTGCTCAGCACCAATGACTATTGTACTGTATATGAGCCATGATATCAGATTATTAAGGGTTCCCCATGGCATGGCCAGAGACCCCTCTACATACAATCTATGGCCAACCATGTCCTTGTCTCCACCAACGAGACCTCAGGAATGTGCCAGTTGAAATGATAGAGCAAAATATTAGCCAAACTTTGAAGTATACAATTAAAATATAGATATGGGAAACGTTGTATCTCCAAAAGTATTTAATAGTGTCAAGCCAGTCTATTGCCTCTCAGGTCACTGGCAGGACTCAACGTCCGGAGGACTCTGTTCCTTCCTCTATAACTCTCCTCTCCTGAAATACTCTGCTCTGCTGGAGGACTCTGCTCCTTCCTCTATAACTCTCCTCTCCTGAAATACTCTGCTCTGCTGGAGGACTCTGCTCCTTCCTCTATAACTCTCCTCTCCTGAAATACTCTGCTCCTTCCTCTATAACTCTCCTCTACTGAAATACTCTGCTGGAGGACTCTGCTCCTTCCTCTATAACTCTCCTCTTCTGAAATACTCTGGACTGCTAGAGGACTCGTCTCTTCCCCATATACAATTCTTATTAGTTGGATATTATTGTATCCATAATCGTTTTTAATTCCGGTATTGATGCTGCCATGGCCGCCCCTACTATACTCGCCAATGGGTGGACAGGATATTTTCCTGTGTGTTATACATTCAGCCACTGGGGGTCAGTAGAGCTTTCTCTACAGCTGGGCTGCCACTAAACCCCATGATGGCTCCCAAATACTCTTTTAAATGTCACTGTGCGCGTGCCGTTAAAAAAGCATTTGAGTGAAAATAAATAAGGGCGGACGGAGACATTGTCCAGGACTCGCAGAAG
>NW_017306315.1:1970704-1975130 GCF_000935625.1 Nanorana parkeri
GTTTTTGGCACAAGGAAAAAGAAAAGAGGAAAAAAAAAAATTAACAAAAAGTGAACCGTTTAACCGTTTAAACACCAAAACTGCCCGCAGATGACAAGCCGACTGTAAAATTTCCTGTTTAGATTGCTAACATTTATTGCATGTTATTGACTTAGAATCATCTTAAAGAAGCACCCTGGTCTGAACATAGACCTATCCTAAATTCTAATGGCCGTCATGTAAAGATCTCTGGTCCTTGCTTTAAGATCACTGACTGACAATGGTAGAGTTCAGTGCCCATTCTCACCTGGTCAGTGCCCTCCCTCGCTCGGCCATTGCTTTCCTTCACCTGGTCAGTGCCCTCCCTCGCTCGGCCATTGCTTTCCTTCACCTGGTCAGTGCCCTCCCTCGCTCGGCCATTGCTTTCCTTCACCTGGTCAGTGCCCTCCCTCGCTCGGCCATTGCTTTCCTTCACCTGGTCAGTGCCCTCCCTCGCTCGGCCATTGCTTTCCTTCACCTGGTCAGTGCCCTCCCTCGCTCGGCCATTGCTTTCCTTCACCTGGTCAGTGCCCTCCCTCGCTCGGCCATTGCTTTCCTTCACCTGGTCAGTGCCCTCCCTCGCTCGGCCATTGCTTTCCTTCACCTGGTCAGTGCCCTCCCTCACTCGGCCATTGCTTTCCTTCACCTGGTCAGTGCCTTTCCTCATCCGGCCATTGCCTGCTCTCAACCAGTCATTGCTCGCCCTCACCTGGTCAGTGCCTTTCCAAATGACCTGGGGACGCTGATCTCTCATTAAACAATAACAATTGGGCAGAGCCGGCCATGACGTCCCAGTTGTTTTTCATTGGCCTGGACCTGCTAGAAGACTCTGGCAGGTGCTGGCCAATAGGAAACAGTTGGGCGGAGCTAGCTGTCACTGCTAATTGGCTAATCATTTTGCCACTTTACAGATATCATTTTGCCACTTTACAGATCTCTGGTTCGGCCTCATCTGGAGTATGCGGTCCAGTTTTGGTCACCAGCCCACAGAAAAGATGTCCTTGAGCTGAAGAGAGTCCAGCGGAGGGCAACCAAACTCATAAAGGGGATGGAGGACCTGAGCTATGAGACGAGGTTACTAAATTGAAATATGTTCTCGTTGGAAGTAAGGAGATTAAGGGGGGATATGATTTTCATGTATAAAATCTTCAATGGTGACAGCAACATTGGCAACAAACCTTTTACGGTAAACTCCAAAACAAAGACTAGAGGCCACCACCTAAAATTGGTGTAGAAAGGATTACAGCACAAGGGGCGAAGGGGTTTTCTTCTCAGTTAGATCGGTTAGGGTCTGGTAATCGCTGCCACAGGCTGTAATTTCAGCTAAGAATGTGGAATCATTCAAGAAGCTCTTGGACGATTTCCTCAGATACTGTAACATAAAGGGGTACAGGTACACTTAAGAGCAAGATCACACAGGGACCCATACACACACGCACACACATGCAGAACCATAAATGCATACACGCAATAGGTTGGACTTGATGGACCTGTGTCTTTATTCAACCTCAAATACTATGTAACTATGTAACTATGTTAGCTCCGTCCAATTGCTTTTCTTTTGCCAGCATCTTTGCCGGCGTTTTTTTAAAAATTATTTATAATTTTCTTTTTCTTTTCTTGAAACTATTTTCATTCTTTTTTAATTTTCCTATTTATTTACATTTTTTAAAATGATTTTTCAACTTTTTTTTTTCCTCTATTAATTTCACTCTTTTTCTATTCATACCTCGGAGGTCCTGAGCAGAACAGCCAACAGCTCGGCGGCATTTGGCTATTCACTCACTGCCGTTCGGCCCCTATGGGAATAGGGGCCGAACGGCAGCGAGTGAGCTGCCGGCGCTTTGGTTCAGCCGATCAAGATGTTGGATCGGCTGAGTCGAACAGTGAAGTCTATGAGGCTATAATGTGCTGGCATGACCAGGAAAATGAGACTTGCAGCATTAGATGTAAAGAAACACTGGAGGAAGCAGCAGCCAAGATAAGTATGCATCAGTGGAGGGAAGAGAGGATTAGTTTAGGTCAGGGCAAAGAGGCAAAAGGGATGTAAAAAGTTCTGGAATATGAGATTAAAGATGAAAGTGAACAATTTCACATTGAGCACTGTGACTGCCACCGCAGTCTTAAAGTAGATGTAAACCCAACTGCATTGGACTCTGGTAGTTCCCATTGGAATGTCAGGGTGACAATGCAGAGACACAATTAGAAGAAAGCGACAGAGTGTTGTCACCCTATAACAGGAAGTACTTGCATAAGGACCTTCATGGCAGAATCACCAGGGATTATTTTTATGAAAGCTACAGATTAAAGTTTATTGGAGGTTTCAGTGATTGGGTTTGTATATACTCTCTAAAATATACATTTTTATTCTGTTATCTTGGAAGGGTTTGACCATTTGTACCCTAAAGCTGGCTGGCTTTGTTGAATTGAGGGGCGCCGGTGGGGGCCACACACTGTGTATGGCCAGCCAACCCAACAGACATAATGTCGGAAGGCCACACATGACCCCTGGGCCACCACTTGAAGATCACTGCTGTAGACCAACCTCTAGACAAGTCTTCGCGTTGTGCGACCTCCTCTGAACTTGGCTCGTAAAAATACCAATATCAAACGATTCAGTAAATTCAATAAAAGATCCCGAACTCTACGTCCCCCGCTCCGTTCCCTTATTGTGGTCGATTAGAGGAGAAACGCGCCTTGACAAAAACGGCTCTCCATATTACACTCATAGCTCCGAGAAAGAAAATAAAAAGTATGCCGAGAATGGAGCTCCAATTATCTAACACAGCATGCAATTTTATTTTTTGCGGTTTTCGAGACGCACATTAGCAAACAGAAAAAAAAAAAATGATTTCAATGCAAAATCAGTCCAAACCACAATTAGTATTTTGGAAACATTTAATTCGATTTTCTGTGTGTGTTAGTCTAGTCAAAAAAATAATCAGGTGAGAATAATTGGAGCGTCTGAAGGAGAACGCGTCCAGTTCCTCCAAATAAGGCGCTCGAGAGGAACAGCGACAATCCGAGAATTTAACAAAGACAGAAAAAAAAACATCTGAATATAAACCAAATAATCTGAGATGCTATCTATATCATAAAATACATTATTACCATTTCAGAAATAAAGTACAATATAACTTTTACAGAAATAAAATACAGTGGTACCTCGATTTACGAACTTAAAAGATAATTAAAGCCTCCATTTTGTTTTGCATAGATCTGCTAACAAGCAGTAGATCTAAAAGAAACACACAAAAAAAAACGCTTTAACGAGGTTAATACTCACCTGTGTCTTCGCCTGCGCGCTCCTGTCCGAAAATGTGAAGATCCTCGGCGGTCGCAAAGCACTGTGGGTCGGGCGCATGAGTGGATCACATTTTCGTCCGGGACGCGAGGAGAGACGCAAGGTAAGTCTATGGACGGCGTGCACCCGCATGCGGACACCGTGGGACAGGAACTGCCAGCAAGGACAGAGGAGTCAGCGTTGGATCGGAGACCCGCTGGAGGGACAGATGAAAAGGACAGGAAAGAAGAAGATCGGATTAAGAGACATCATTTAAGGTAAGTGCGTATATTAACATTGGAGGGACGGAAAAATGACTTTAATTTGTGTCACGATTCTGGTCGCGAAACGAATCAAACTGCGATCAGACCGCGATGTCGACTAGAGGAAGCCACGACCAGTGTCAGAGCGGGGAAGATGGCTGCGGTCGTGTTCGTCACCCGATGCGGAGTTCGCGAAACGGAAGCAAAATTTTGCCGAACTTCCTGTTCGATAAGTGAAACAGTAGCGTTCGTGCACTGAGGTACCACTGTACAATATAACCATTTCAAAAAGCTTTAACGAGGTTAATACTCACCTGTGTCTTCGCCTGCGCGCTCCTGTCCGAAAATGTGAAGATCCTCGGCGGTCGCAAAGCACTGTGGGTCGGGCGCATGAGTGGATCACATTTTCGTCCGGGACGCGAGGAGAGACGCAAGGTAAGTCTATGGACGGCGTGCACCCGCATGCGGACACCGTGGGACAGGAACTGCCAGCAAGGACAGAGGAGTCAGCGTTGGATCGGAGACCCGCTGGAGGGACAGATGAAAAGGACAGGAAAGAAGAAGATCGGATTAAGAGACATCATTTAAGGTAAGTGCGTATATTAACATTGGAGGGACGGAAAAATGACTTTAATTTGTGTCACGATTCTGGTCGCGAAACGAATCAAACTGCGATCAGACCGCGATGTCGACTAGAGGAAGCCACGACCAGTGTCAGAGCGGGGAAGATGGCTGCGGTCGTGTTCGTCACCCGATGCGGAGTTCGCGAAACGGAAGCAAAATTTTGCCGAACTTCCTGTTCGATAAGTGAAACAGTAGCGTTCGTGCACTGAGGTACCACTGTACAATATAACCATTTCAA
>NW_017306315.1:1975173-1985578 GCF_000935625.1 Nanorana parkeri
CGCAATGATATAACCGCATTGTAAATTTAGAACAACAAAATACATTCAAAATAGAAACTTGCATCATATAACTACTTATGCCTGACAGTCATGTGTTCACATATCTACAACAATCTCTTTGGCCATTCCTCCTTCTCGCTGGGAACTGAGCACATCTAAACTAGAAATGATCTCAGCGTCCCATGATGCACTGGGGTGCTTTCCAGCTCACGGCCAACCAGAACAATATAGTTTGGACTGGTTTTGGACATCAGCTGCCCTCGTCTTTTAAGGAAAGGTGATAAAAGTGCTTATTGTTTTTAATTTTATTTTATTAGAAAAATGTCTTTTTTTATGTTCAGTCGACATGCTGCCCACAACAGTCCCACTTTTGGGGCCAACAACAGCTTATGGTCACACCAAATAGCTTCCAAATAATTCACCAAAAAAAATAAATAAAATAACCAAACTTACATCCCTAAACTTCATCCTAAATGTAAAGATGCTCCAGTAATCACCATTAAACTGATATGGGCGCAGGCTCGTGCACATTCCATTGTACGCTGCCCCGCTCTCAGGGTTATGGGTGAACGTGCTAATTTAAGTGACTCAGACTTCAAATGTGATAAATATTTCCTCCAGCTTGCGTCCTAATTGAGTGTACTGTAAGTCAGCTTAGCAATGTATATATGTATAAATATATTGCTTTTTTTCTTCCTCTGACCCATCCTATTTTTCAGCTTTCAGAGACTCTGAAAACATGGCAGGTTACAGTGAGGGAGGATTATAATAAGAGTTTTATGGGAAGCGTTCTGGGTGACGGTTCATCCTGCGAAATGTATCAACAATGCCCGGCGTGCCAGAAAGAAACGATCAAACTTAAGCGGTTAAACCAATTAAGCGGAAATTTAGGGGCCTTTCATTTTTATCCGCGGTGTCTTTCGGGGTAATTATAAAATAATTTTTTTACCACCAGATTGACTCGGGGATTAGTCTTGTTATTGTCACGAATATGCGCAGGAACACAGGAACCGCGTTCGTAGATGAGGGCTGAGCTGGAGGTGTAGGTTCTACATTTTAAACATCCAATGAATAGGATTTTTACACCTGTTGCTTGTGGGATAATAAATAAATGAATTCACCTTCTATGGAGAGCAGAATGTTACAGAACTGTTTTTATTTTCATACCCAAGAAAGGTAAGGCCATGATAGCGGGTTTATATTACGTATAATAATTGTAAAAAAAGAGGAAAATATAAAAAGTAAAGAATATCAAATATCACACCGCCTATACGGCATGGGGGTGAGGGGGGGGGGCATGCCAAATGTGCACAGCTAGCACCCCCTTTCCATCCCGCCCTCAGGTATTGAAAAGTGTGGGGACACCACTGGTTGGATCTCCATCTTTTTTTTTTGGTTTTAATGGAGAAAATGATTTTGGCACAAAGGGATGTCGACCATGGAGGTGTCATTGTAAGTTTGGGGAGCTCTTTAAAGTTGCAATCCAGTGAAAACTCTTATGTGTGTAAGTATGTTTTCATTAAAAGTTCATTCATGTAATTCATTATTAATAGAACATTTTATTTTGTAATGTATTTCCCCGGTTTTCTTATTTTTCATAACAGAAAAGTGGTCCATTAAGTTGCCTTTTTTTACATTTGTTTTTAAATTTGTTTTTATTCATTTTTTTTAAAATTCATTGATATACTGAGACCGCCGCAGTCGGGATGGATCCCGACATTACTGTCGAGAATCATAACTGCCTGAGTGTCAGCTGCGTGAGTGACAGTTGGCTCTGCCTATCTAGAGGCAGAGCCAGCTGTACCCGCCCCCTCCCCCGTCCGTTCCACCAGTCAGCGCTATAGGATCGGAGAGGGGAGGGGGGAAACCCTGTGGGCTGTGGTGACTAACAGTCTCCGCTCACTGCAGGGAGATGATCGGGAAGTGAGCGGATTGGGGGAATGTTTCTGCTCACTTCCCGATCGATAGAGCCGACCTGTGACAGCTTCTTTGTCACAGGTCGGCTCTAACTATGAGGATATGAGGTGAAAATCACTCACCTCATAGCTTTCCTATAAACCTCAACAGACCGCCAGCTTCATAAAACGTTACTGCCATTTACGCCCCACTGCGATAGTTTGTGTCTTTTATATCTACCTGAAGTCCAGCTTCTGGACAACAGGCCCTTTATAACTACTATGTTTCACAATTGTGTAAAATGAAGCTTAAAGGAGAACTATGAGGTGAGTGATTTTCACTCATCCTAATAGTTCGAGCCGACAATGACAATGAAACTGTCACACGTCGGCTCAATAGATCGGGAAGTGAGCGAACACATACCGTCGCTCGGTCACTTCTCGATCCTGTCCCTGCAGAGAGCCGTGGCTGTCACTCACGGCTCCCTGCAGGGTTTCCCCCCCTCCCTGCTCCGATCCTCCAGCGCTGAATGGAAGAATGGATGGGGAGGGGGCGGGTACAGCTGACTCTGCTTCTAGATAGGCAGAGCCCGCTGCCACTCACACAGCCGGGTGGATCTGGAGAGTAATGTCGAGATCCGTCCCGGCTGCGGCGGGCTTAGTATACCGCAAGATGTAGCTCGCGGTATACTGAGCTTTGGGTCACGGGAGGACGCTAGTTTGTGTCCTTCCGTTACCCTAAGGAGAACTATGGGGAAAAGCACTGACCCCATAGTTCTCCTTTAAATAAAAGTATTCTAAAGCAATGATATCCTATAGCTGGGAAACATAAGAATATACAGTATATATATATGATACCTATAATATTAATACGATAATAAAGCAAAAACACATGTCCTGCTTTGCACTGAGCCCCTATAGACCCGGGCCTGGGGGTCCCTGTTTTTAAACCCCTTCCTTTATTTGTAGCAATCTACGTTTCCCTTCTATTTTTACCTCCACGGCGCCCCAAGATTAATTTGATCCCCTTTCCAGTTTTCGGAGCAGGTACTGAACTCCCAACCTTCCTTCCTCGTCTCTGTTTTCTTCGTCTAAACCCCTCCTGGAGTCAGCCGATGTCATTAAGAAGGCTTCACCTGGTATTTTCTCTTTATCGACCTCCGTCATCACAAATAAACAGAGCGTTTAGGTTTAATAAATCCCAAACACAAAGCAAATGTTCGGAGGGCCGAGGAACTAGCGGGAGAACATGTTTTTGGCTCACGAGCAGATTACCGTATATCGCTGCCATCGAGATTGGAAGCTGACGATAACCGCGTTTGCGTTCTGCATGGATATTAATTTTAAATCCCTCTTTGAAACGTATTGTTTTACTCTCTGACTCTACCAAACACGTGTTTTTTTTATGTTGGGTTGTTGAGGAAAATCAGGGCAAAGTCTACTGATACTTTCAATGACGTTGTGCGCTCCTTTGTCTATCGTTCTACCAACATTTTGGAAACAATAAGGTTTCAAAAACATAAACGTCTTTTTGTAGGATGGATTCTGGGTCTTGGGGATCTGTTGTGCTCCTTGGCCTTGTAAACCCCTTCTCCTCGCAAGATCACATGGACAATGAAGGGCTCCATATTGTCAGACATATGCGATTGCCACGTTCATAATAGGTGGTGATGTGGACAGTGGAAGCGCCTTCAGTTTATATTACCCACGGACCCCGGTGGAGACATAACATATACAGTATGTTGTAGCAGAGGTAGCATTACCTGGCCAGGGCAAGAAGAAGACCTGGCCAAAGGACAAGCTAAGTTAAGAAGTTGGGATGGGTGGAGTGATTTCAAGAGAGCAGAGTATATCAGGAGAGGAGAGTTATAGAGGAAGGAGCAGGGTCCTCCAGCAGAGCAGGGTATTTCAGGAGAGGAGAGTTATGGAGGAAGGAGCAGAGTCCTCCAGCAGAACAGAGTATTTCAGGAGAGGAGAGTTATAGAGGAAGGAGCAGGGTCCTCCAGCAGAGCAGGGTATTTCAGGAGAGGAGAGTTATGGAGGAAGGAGCAGAGTCCTCCAGCAGAACAGAGTATTTCAGGAGAGGAGAGTTATAGAGGAAGGAGCAGAGTCCTCCAGCAGAGCAGAGTATTTCAGAAGAGGACCACTATATAGAGGAAGGAGCAGAGTCCCCCAGCAGAGCAGAGTATTTCAGGAGAGTTATGGAGTAAGGAGCAGAGTCATCCAGCAGAGCAGAGTATTTCAGGAGAGGAGAGTTATGGAGTAAGGAGCAGAGTCCTCCAGCAGAGCAGAGTATTTCAGGAGAGGAGAGTTATAGAGGAAGGAGCAGAGTCCTCCAGCAGAGCAGAGTATTTCAGGAGAGGAGAGTTATAGAGGAAGGAGCAGAGTCCTCCAGCAGATTGAGAATGGCCCGAACTGGATGTGCTGTGAATAGGGACGGCCTGTCTGGATGTGCCAAGGCCAGGAAATGCTGCACCCCTGCTAAGTACAACCTGATGGTATTGTGAGCAAGCTTGAGATCGGAATGGCAGAAAGCTATAAATGCCAAGACAAACCCCAAACTGCTGGAGTCCTCTTCCGGGTGTCTGGCATGGAATGCCATGAACGTGTTCCATGCCACCTCATACGCCTTGCGGGTATTCTTCGCAAGGGAGTTATTAATCAACCTGGTGGCATCCACCCGATGTCTATCTAGTCCAGTACCAGGAACTGAAACTCTGGAACTGGTGTGGGCACTTTGTCTGCTTCCGGGCACTGTGAAAAGAAAACATCTAGCTTAAACCTTGAAAGTGCGTCCGCTGCCACATTGCAAACCCCCGGAATATACTGACATGTGATGTTAAAATTGTACTGCAGTGACAGCCACGTAAGTCTGCGTAAGAAAGACATGATGGCCAGGCACTTGGATCTACCTTTGTTGACTATGTCCGCTGTGGCTTGGTTGTCCGTATGGAAAATGACTGTATGCCCTGCCCAACGCGGGCCCCATGCCCTGGCTGCCGCTACCAAGGGGTATATCTCAAACAGGGATGATGTCTGTGAAAAGGCCTCTATCCTCTGTACTTCTGCCGGCCAGTGGCCAGAGAACCAATGTGGGCCAAAAATAGCCGCAAACCCAGCGGATGCCGCTGATGAGCCTGAGGGTGTCCGCCTGAACGTGCGGTAGCCCCCCTCTTAAAGCCTACCCCAAGTGCCACCATGCCCTCGGTCAAGGCCCGCCCAACTCGTATGTAGCAGCCGCCAGAGCAAGTGCCGCCGACGACAACTTACCTCTGAGTGTGGTGGCTGTGCTGGACAAAACCTCCCGGGACACGAGCCGCCCGACCTCGGAACGATGAACCGGATGTGTTGAGCGGATCCCCGGAAATGACGTCACTGCAACGCTGGGCTCAACACATCCGGAAGCCTGGACGGGCGGCTCCTTAAGACGGCCGTGAGGGACGCTGACTCCTCCCACAAATGCGGCTAATACCTTAGCCTAAGACTTATATACATACACAATGGTAAGCCCAGCTTTCTGAATTCAGAGTACCATGCACTCTGCTGCACTTCTGCTGAGCCATTTGTACATGGTCTTAGGCAGTAATGCAGGCATCTTTCCCACACGACCTCGAGTCACTGTTTGTGGTAATCTTGACTCTACAAGCTGAAGGTGCTGACACGCTATGCATCAACATTTCAGTTTCTTGTTTGAGGTAGAGGCATGCATTCCTAGGGTGACACCGCTGGTCCCAGAGGCGGACCTAAGGAATAAAGGGCCCTGATGCAAGATTTTGTCTTGGGTCCCCCTTCCCATTTCTGCTGGACCCCAGCCCCGGCCAACTCCACCTCCTCCCCTGTCAGTGAACCCCCCCAGCCTTGGGCCATGGGGCGGCTGCACCGCCGGTAGGTCCGCAACTGACTGGTCCTGCTAAACGAGCTGCTGAGATAGAGCTTGTTCACACCAAATGAAGACCAGATCTACATGAGTTTCTGCACACATAGTGTAGTGGGTTGTGTGCTGCGTTTTTTGCCGCGTTTTTGATGCGTTCCGGGCCGTTTTTGGTTAAAAAAGAAATGTTTTTTCTTTTTTTTTTAGTTTAAAATGGGCTTTCAGTGCGTTCCAGGGCGTTTGCGTGCATTTTTGATGCGTTTGCATGCATTCCAGAGCGTTCCAGAGCAGGTAAAATAGGGCTTGCTGTAGTTTTGTTTACATGCTCTGGAACTAAACGCTGCGGTGTGAACTAGAAATACCATTGGATTACATTGGACGCAGTTTTGATCCGCTCTGTAACTGCTCATTTCTGCTCCTGGAACGCGCTCGGTGTGAACAAGACCTTAGTGTCACCCTAAGATAGGAAGTGCCCATGCAATCTGAAACTGGCAGATCTCCAGGTCAATACAGGAAAAGACAAAAGTTGACTGAATAAAAACAAGATCGAGGCTGAAACAAGTGAAGAAATATTGTTTAATTTAATAATATTTTGAGTTTTTTGATACACTTATCTCCGTTCAGTGCAGGTATCAGAGCAGACGTAGCCGTTTCTGCAGCATCAGTATCTCTTTAATAAGCAATGACTTTGGAATTAGTACATTTTGAAATCTTGGACCCGTTTCAGACTCCGTACTCTGTTTCCATCACCCGTGATTGTGTTTGCTGTTTCTTTTGCTTCGTGAGGTAAAATAATTGTTTCCAATGCGGTATTGTGATGCCTTAGGAGACGTAAGTACTTTTCAGTTATTTTCCTACTTGGAACGAGGACACAAATATATTGTTTTTTTTGCATAATTGGTTCCAAGGCAGATCTGTAATCTTCTATTTCAGGGGACAAGAATTGGTCACAGTACTGATCCCCCCCCCCTCTCTTCCCCTCCCCAAACCATCATTATGCCCTAAAGTCTAAATTATGGTTACAATGCTAGTGAGGAACCACAGCCTCTGCCAAATCCTGATACCTCTATGAATTCTGTTGATCTGCAGAGGTAATAGTGCCACAAGACGTAGATTTTGGGAGAAGGGTTCTTTTGAGGGCATAGATGTTTAGGCCTTCAATAAAAAATTGTGCTGACCGCTGATGGAAAATATTTCGGTAGTTTGATCGTGTAAAGGTAAGGTCCACTGGAACCAGTAGATGAAGGCTTTGCTCCTTGCCTCCTTGATGAAGCTCTGCTCCCTCCTTGCCTCTTGGATATTAGTAGGGATGCACCAATACCGGTTTTTCGGGTATCGAGTACCGATTTTTTTTTGGTATTCGGCGATACTGAATACCAATACTGGAAGTCCCATTAAGGAAGCCGGGCGGCGTGTAATGACTACCCACCCAGCTTCCTGATTGACAGGGAAGCCGTCTCCATGCTCCCTCTTCACCTGGTAACAAGGGAGCATGAAGCCGGCTTTCTGGCCATTCTGGAAGCTGGGCGGCGAGTAATGACTCGCCCCCTGGCTTCCTGATTGGCCAGCTTCCCGACCAATCGGGAAGCCTGGTTGCGAGTCACTACACGCTGCCCAGTTCCTGTTGGCCGGGAACCTGGCTCCATGCTCCCTGGTGCCGAGGGAGCATTGGGCCGGCTTCCCAGCCAATCTAGAAGCCTGGCAGCGTGTAATGACTCGCTGCCCGACTTCCTGATACCAGAAGTTCCGGTATCGGTCTAGGCATCGGACGAATTAGTACCCACCCCCCGGCTTCCTGATTGGCCAGGAGGCCAGCTCCATGCTCTCTGGTGAGGAGGGAGCATGGAACCGGCTTCCCGGCCAATCAGGAAGCCGTGCAGCGGGTAATGACTCACTGCCCAGCTTCCTGATACCGGAAGTTACAGTATCTGCTAGGCATCGGGAGCATTTGGGCGAATACGAGTACTTGCCCAAATTCTTGGTATCGCACCGATACCGATACTAGTATTGGTATCGGTGCATCCCTAGATATTAGAATAAGAGCCAAGGAGGAAGTGTGGCTTGGAGAATCAGGAACACAACAGCAAAGTTCTAATAGCTCTACTTAAGGATTTAGCTAAGGAAATAGGTTACAGCCTTTCATTGTATAATCGGTCTGGGTTCAGCAAAGCAATGTGCTCAAAAATGAGGTCAGCTGCCTTCCTGAATATACTGAATGATCAGGTTTTACCATCAATGGATTTCTCATTCCCAGATGACAATGTCAGGATTCATCGGGCTCGCATTGTGATGAGTGGTTCAGGGAGCATGAGACACCATTGCCACACATGGATTGGCCACTACAGAGTCCAGACTTGGATCTCATTGAGAATCTTTGGGAAGTGCTGGAGAAGACTTCACGCAGAGGTCCGACTCTCCCATCATCACTACAAGACCTTGGTGAAAAATTAATCCAACTCTGGATGGAAATAAATGTTGTGACATTGTATAAGCTTATCGAAATGATGCCGTGGTGAATGTGTGCCGTAATCGAAACTATAGACAGCCCAACGAAATGTTAGATTATTGGACAATCAACAGTCTTGAAAAAAGACACAACTCCATCAGGGCTGGGTTTCCCACAAGGCCAACCGAGGCCCGGCCCTGGGGCAGCAGGGAGTAGAGGGGCAGCAGGGGTGTGGAATTCATATCTCCAGATGCCCGGGACATGCACTTCCGGGTGGCGGGAGGGTAGTTGTTTACTACATTTAGCCCTGCTTTGGGCAAGCAGAGCTAAATGGCCTCCATCACCAAGATGGGCGCCGGCAGGTATCAGAATACTGTCGCGCGTGTATGCGCGTGGTGACGTCACGCACATGCGCAGTGACGTCTCAGCGGGGTGACACCGCTCCAGGTGTCACCCAGCCTCGGGACGCCCCTGGGCTGCAGAGAGAGTAAATCCGGCCCTGAACTCCATTGTGTTCCACCAAAACCCCCCCTTCCCCCACAAATAAAAATACAGAACCTGCAGGGGTCTTCATGTCTCCGCTATCTCTCCTCAATCTCTTTACAGCTCCGAATGATGGCGGTGAACGTCACGCCTCACCTTTGCTGCCACCGCGGCGCCGGGTTTTATTGCGAGCGGCGTTGTCGTTTGCAACGCGCTGTCCTTATTTAGGCCGAGGCCCGCACTTCACCTTGCAGGGTTTCTTGGAGCGCTGTTCGGGGAGATCATTTTGTCATCTTTATGGGAAATTATGTCATTGACGTCGGACGACATTCCTGTTTTCTTATTTCTGGAGGAAGACGAAAAGGAAAAAAAAAGATCCCTCTGCGCGGCGCGTCTTTTCCTTCGCTCGCCGGGGCCAGGAACGTCTTCCTTCGCAGAGTGATTGTTCATTAATGTCATTGAGTTGTTTCTGGGGAAGATTTAGTGCCGCACTCCTCTGCTGTCTATCGGAGGATCGGGGAGGAGACTCGGCATTGTGTTTGCGCAGGTGAGCCAGGGTTCCGTCTTCATCAAAAAAAAAAGAAAAGCGCTGTGTACTCGCGGTTTGGACCGCTGGGCGCCTCCAGGGCCGTCATGTCAGAGGGATCAGATTAGATTAGGTTGGGCTGATCCCAGAGGGGAGCCGAGCTTGTTGCATTGTGGGAGTTCTTCTTTATATCTCCAACTGGGATAGGACACGCTCGTGGAGCCGGCAGAGTTTATAGAAGATATAAAACGTGAAATGAATGACATTCAGGAAAACAATTGGGAGACCCGGCGTTGTCACCCTATAACAGGAAGTGCCTGAACAAGGACAGAGTGTTGTCATCCTACAACAGGAAGTGCCTGAACAAGGACAGAGCATTGGCCCCCTTCAACAGGAAGTGTCTGAACAAGGACAGAGTGTTGTCACTCTATAACACGAAGTGTCTGGACAAGGACAGAGCCTCCTTAAAAAGGAAGTGTCTGAACAAGGACAGTGCGTTGTCACCATATAACAGGAAGTGTTTGAATAAGGACAGAGCATTGTCACCCTACAACAGGAAGTGCCTGAACAAGGACAGAACATTGTCACCCTACAACAAGAAGCACCTGAGCAAGTACAGAGCGTTGTCACCCTATAACAGGAAGGGCTTGATCAAGTACAGAGCGTTGTCACCCTATAACAGGAAGGGCTTGAACAAGGACAGAACATTGTCACCCTACAACAAGAAGCACCTGAGCAAGTACAGAGCATCGTCACCCATTCCTGGCTGTGTTCACAAATGCTTAAAACAGATCAGCCCCTGCCGCTCACCTTGTGACTCGCTACAAAGTTACAATGTTGCAGTCTGATTATTATTCGATGACTTTGTATCTCATTGTAGCTGCAGACAAGTTCTCCGGGCTTAGGAGCGTTCCAGGTCCTCAGACTGCACACCTCACCCCCTGCCGCTTGTTTGTCTTCTCAACAACCCATTAAGCCAAAATATCACACGAGCCCCTTCCAGCCCCAAATCTTTATTTCTTTATCGGTTTTTTTTTTCCACTTGGATCCGAATCCAGGAAATAAAAACTCCTCAAATAAATTGATGGTAATGGGGAGCCAGTCGGCCCCGAGCCTCCCAGATGGATCCCATAATGAGGCCAGGCGGCAGAAATGTGGAGTCTCGATGGTCTGAGGCCAGAACA
>NW_017306315.1:1985692-1990717 GCF_000935625.1 Nanorana parkeri
GCGATGGACCCATGTTGGGCTCCAGGCCTTTCCCATAGCATGGTTGAAATATTTGGGCGACCTCCAGTGTCTCGCTGGCAGAGAGGAGAGCAGAGGAATGTTGTAATATTTTGTAGATTCTGATAGCGATATATCACATTCATTCCTTTTATGAAGCCGGCAGGCTGGAAGGTGTCTCCCCGGACAAATCACCGGCGGATGGCGGGTCGTGACCCAAAAGTGGGTCACGGCATGACTTCCACTGCACTAGGTGAGAGGCTCCTCTTCCTCCCCTAGCGCAGCACTGTCAGTTCTCACGCCGAGCAGCCATTCAAAATATGCTGCTCGGTGCCAAGTGTCAGCTTGAGGTGGGTTGGGGCTGTGGCCGCGGGGGAACTCCATCCATACATGCATTGCATACAGCTCCCTCATGTCACTGGAGTGACGTCACATTCTGGCTCCCGGCACCTCTACAGGACACGCAAGGGAGCTGTACCAGCAATGCGCATATAGATGGAGCTCCAGCACAGCACAGTAGCCCACACTGGACCCCTAAAATGTTTGAGTGTGTGAGATTGCGTCTGCGTGCGTCTGTCAGGGTTATAATCGCAAACTACCACACGATCACACCCACTGTTCATTCTGGTGGGGGAAGTGCTGGAGGAGCGCTGCAATTCATTTAAATGGACCCTAAACACACCTCCCGCCCACAGTTTGACCGCTTGCACCGGAAGATGCAGTACTGCAATGCCGTGCGTTCCATTGCGGTGCGACTTGGGTCGCGACTTAAAGGAGAACTATGGGGTTAAGGCTTTTCCCCATAGTTCTCCTTAGGGTAACGGGAGGACACAAACTAGCGTCCTCCCATCACCCTAGGCTCAGTATACAGCTCGCGGTATACTGAGACGCCGCAGCTGAAGCGGATCCCGACAATTGTGCCGTGTTCCGCCCAGCTGCGTGACTGACAGCTGGCTCTGCCTATCTAGAGGCAGCGCCAGCTGTACCCGCCCCCTCGCCCGTCCATTACACCAGTCAGCACTGGAGGATCGGAGCGGGGAGGAGGGAATCCAGCCCCTCCCCTGTCATGGCAGAGAGCCGTGACAGGATCGAGAGGTGAGGGAACGCCGGTATGTGTTCGCTCCCTTCCCGATCTCCTGAGCCGACCTGTGACAGTCTCATTGTCACAGGTCGGCTAGAACAATGAGGTGAGTGAAAAGCACTCACCTCATAGTTCTCCTTTAATGACCAAGGACAAGTGTGGGTCCCGAGGTTACACAGGTTGAGAACCGCTGCTTTAGAGGGCTTGGGGTTTTTTTGGGTAAATTTTTCAGTTAGTGGCCTTTAAATATTTTTTATTTTCTCTTATTATTTACTCTTCTCTTGTTATTTGTTTACTGTTGCTTTAGGTATATATATATATATTGATAGACTCCTGGTGCCTCTATAAAGAGAGGACCTGTCACTTCCTCTTTGCTATCACATGAGGGCTTGTAAGCTCCCTATGTGATAAAATTAGGTGTATAGAGCAAAAAAAGTTTAAAAATGAAATTCACATATAATTTTTTTTTTAAACCCCTATTTTGTTAAAGTCCCCCACCCCCATGTACTCGCACATTTACATTTTTGTCAATTTTGAGTATGGTAAGGTTTTTTTTTTTGGCGATATTGTGGACATGCATGCAATTTTAAGGCTTGACATGTTTGGCGTCTATTCACCCGATGTTACCCCGTCTTTTATATTTTACCAAAAGATTGGCGAATAATAAATGTTTCGTAACATAATGTAGGGAAAAGTTTTCTTTTTTAATTTAATTAATGAATTACATTTAATTAATGAACAAATCATTTTCAGTACATTTGTATGTAGTAAAAAAAATTACACACCCCTCCCCCCCCCCCCCCCCACTGCATGACGGAATAAATGTCAGTCAAAGTACCGCGGCGCTGAATACTGAAAGATGGCCGGGACAGGAAGGGGGTGAAGCACCCCGATCTTCAAGGGGTTAAATACCTCGTGGAACATTCCCTCTCAATGGAAGCAGAGAGAGCCCAGTTCGGGTAACCTGATCCCCCCCTCTCATGTATGTATTCATATCTGACTTGGTGTCAGTTCAGAGGACGACATCGAAACACGACAATCAAGTCGAGCTCAGGAACGGCTCTCTAATGGTAAAAGTTGGATCTTTTCTGAACAATGATCCTGTTGCCGAATATTGTGACATTGGGAACGTGTTCATGTAAAGTGACAGGTCCACTTCAGGCACTTTATTGGACCGTTCTGCGGTTTGGGGGATGAAACGGTTAAAGGGGGTGAAGGGATTCTGGGTCACTTGGCTGCTCTAGTTTAACAAGAACGCCGCGGACGATCGTTTGAAGTACGCCAGATGTTTTGGAGAGCGTTCTTCGCATGGATGGACCGCCGCTTTTTGTTCTCACCCTGGATGCGTCGGCCGCCCCTCCCCCGGGCCAATTTCTATTTTTTTTTGACATTTGTAAGATTTGAAGCAGATTTCGGTGATCTGGAGGCAGAAGGTGAATGGGGGGTTTTATTGGTGTCGGGGTGCCTGCTGTTCTGTCTGTAAAGAAATGAATATTAGAACAAACAAGAACAAGTCCAAATGTCTTTCCAATCCATGAGAACGGGCTCTGCCTGGCCGTATATCCTTCACCGCCTCGGCGCAGACAGTTGGATCGGCTTCCTCTGTGTTAGTACATAGCACCGTGCAGCAAATGTACCCAGAGAATTTCATAATCAATGTGCTCTGGACCCAAATGTATTTCTCAATCGCTGCACAGAAATCCCAAATGTCTTTTATATATGAACATGGCAGCAACCCAATCTACTAGTTACATAGGCAGCTCCTGCTTCCTTCATTGCAGTGCCGCACAATCACTACTTGTCAGCTGGCAGGTCGGTTCCTCAGATGACTCTTGGAAGGGTATCATCATTCGGTCTCTGGGTCATTGGTGGGCGTGGTTTATACTGTCGCGTTCCAATTGCAGGCGTTGGCTTGGGCGGACTGTATGTATACCTATGGATATGCCCCGGCGTCCGTCCACTGTTTGGGAAGGGTCTGGCATGGCGGAGTGATATGGTGATTACGAGAACATCTTTCAGCTCCTCCCGCCAAAGAGGAAACTTTCTGGGAAGCAAAGACAGGTGAGACCCAGCGATGATGTCACTGCGTCTACAAACAGGTATGTACAAAATTGTGTGTATCTTCCTGCACTCCTTACCGGATCTCCTAGGAGATGATGTCTGTAATAGGGTGCTCGTAGCGACCACGGAGGCACCGTGTAGTCAAGTAGTAATTCCAAAAGATGTCACCAGCACTCCAAAAGTAGATTCAATATATTTTAATGACAACGGTCATTCAAAATCACAAGTACTTTCGGGGCCACGTTGGGTCCCCGTCATCAGGCTCAGAATAACACACTGTGCAACACAAACCTTTGGGTTGCACAGTGTGTTATTCTGAGCCTGATGACGAGTGCTGGTGACATCTTTTGGAATTACTACAAACAGGTATGTTTTCAAAACTTTACCTTCATCTTTAAAATAGACCAATGACACTGTGCAACTCAGCCATCAGTCAACCAATGACACTGTGCAACTCAGCCACCAGTCAACCAATGACACTGTGCAACTCAGCCACCAGTCAACCAATGACGCTGTGTGGCTCAGACACCGGTCAACCAATGACACTGTGTGACTCATCTACCAGTCAACCAATAACGCTGAGTGGTTCAGCCATCAGTCAAACGTTGACGCTGTGTGGCTCAGTCACCAGTCAACCAATGACGCTGTGTGGCTCAGCCACCAGTCAACCAGTAATGTTGTATGGCTCAGTCACCAGTCAACCAATGACGCTGTGTGGCTCAGTCACCAGTCAACCAATGACGCTGTGTGGCTCAGTCACCAGTCAACCAATGACGCTGTGTGGCTCAGCCACCAGTCAACCAATGACAATGTGTGGCTCAGCCACCAGTCAACCAGTAATGCTGTATGGCTCAGTCACCAGTCAACCAATGACGCTGTGTGGCTCAGTCACCAGTCAACCAATGACGCTGTGTGGCTCAGCCACCAGTCAACCAATGACGCTGTGTGGCTCAGACACCGGTCAACCAATGACACTGTGTGACTCATCTACCAGTCAACCAATAACGCTGAGTGGTTCAGCCATCAGTCAAACGTTGACGCTGTGTGGCTCAGTCACCAGTCAACCAATGACGCTGTGTGGCTCAGCCACCAGTCAACCAGTAATGCTGTGTGGCTCAGTCACCAGTCAACCAATGACGCTGTGTGGCTCAGTCACCAGTCAACCAATGACGCTGTGTGGCTCAGCCACCAGTCAACCAATGACAATGTGTGGCTCAGCCACCAGTCAACCAGTAATGCTGTATGGCTCAGTCACCAGTCAACCAATGACGCTGTGTGGCTCAGTCACCAGTCAACCAATGACGCTGTGTGGCTCAGCCACCAGTCAACCAATGACGCTGTATGGCTCAATCACCATTCAACCAGTATTGCTGTGCGCCCACACAACATCATTGGTTGCTAGGACACAGATTGAGGTTCAACAGACCGGCAAAGTGGCCAACTCCTCAGCTGATCCTCGGTGCCGCAGTGGTCAGCACTCACCTCTCTCCTCCTCTGCTCCAGCTATGGTATAGCGCCATTCTCCATGGCACCCCAATGTACAAATTTTCAGCACCATATAAATACCTGAAATAAATAAAAATGTCAGAATGTTTTTGCGGGATGAGGACAGTTTCACATGCAAATGTCCATCAACCCGTCAAGTTCATGTGCGCGGCGCTCGTTTCAGACGGAGAAGTTGTTCTGGTCTGGTACAGAACTTCATGCGTCAGAGAACTGTGTATCCAGAACCAGACAACCAGCTCAGGTAAACAGCTCTGTACACAACTTATTTATTTGTTGAAAGCTTTGCTACGTCTAGCGCGTTCCTTTCCGCACATCATACCGCGTCTAGCATCTGATCTCCTGCCTGGCCCCGGTGCCGCGCCAGCCCCCCCCCCCCCCCC
>NW_017306315.1:1990811-1998172 GCF_000935625.1 Nanorana parkeri
CCGCCGCTCCTTTTTGTTATTGAAATATGCACATTTCTCGCAAACAGACTTGAGATAAACAAAATAGCTTTGCGCTGAATGGCAACACAATAAGCAAGCTGACAAATTATCCGGCACAGTGCAGGCGTAATGATTCAAACGTTGCCATCGTATAAAGTTCTAATTTTAGCGCAGCGCTTGGCACGCCGCGGCGTATTTGTGTTTTGGGCTTAATCGAAACCTGATGCATCGGAGCCCGAAAATGAAACATTTGCCTCATCTGCCTGAAATCGGGGAAACGAATATGATGCAGCGTTGAAAACCGTGACTGACGTGCTCACGGAAAAATGCACCACGTTCAGTTGGTGACGTCGCGCCGTTCGCCCACGGAAGGTCATTGCTGTCAGATCAGGAGAGAGAGAGATCCAATCGGGTGATTGAAGTCCATGTAAACTAAACTCATCTAATCTTTATCATGTGCATGTTTCAATCTGTTTACATCTTGTTCAGGCACTTCCTATTATAAGGTGACAACGCCGGGTCCCTGTCTCCTAATGGTTCTCCTGTGTTGCCACCTGGGCTCCCAATGGAGACTACAAGTGGCCGTTTCAGCACACATTACACAGGCATGATCCACTCGTCACCATCAGGAAACCCGCCCAGAGAAATGCCATGCAGCCATTACTGGAGCGCATGTAGACAGGAAGTGGCTGCAGGTGCCAGGCACATTAGGGTGTCATTTAAAATGAATGGTGCCGCAACACAGTAACATGCATTTCTATGGTCAAAATGGGCCCAAAATGTCATCCACTTTGGGTTTACTTCCACTTTCATTTTTATTCTCAACCTGCGGCTGGCGAGTGTGAAAACATTCACATGAATTACCTCTTTTACACCCCCATATTTAGTATCTGTTTAAAGGAGAACTATGGGGTCATGGCTTTTCCCCATAGTTCTCCTTAGGGTAACGGGAGGTCACAAACTAGCGTCCTCCCGTCACCCTAAGCTCAGTATACCGCGAGCTACAGCCGCAGCTGAAGCGGATCACGACAATTATGTCTGGATCCGCCCAGCTGTGTGAGTGACAGCTGGCTCTGCCTATCTCTAGAAGCAGCTGTACCCGCCCCCTTCCGTTCCCCCAGTCAGCGCTGGCGGATCGGAGCGGGGAGGGGGGAATCCAGCCCCTCCCCTATTGCAGCAGCGGCGTAACAACAGCCATAGCAGCTATGCAGCTAACTTTTTTCTTAGTTCTCTGTAGAGTACGAACATGTTAGAACCTCTGGTGGGCTTTTCTCCATGAGTCATCCTCTGAGGAGACTGATCCTCTCCACGAGTTCTGGTGACCATTGTGAGTGGGACAGAAAATGAAAGGAATTCCAAAATATTACAGCTGTTATTATTATTACTACTACACAGGATTTATATAGCGACAACAGTTTGCACAAAATGGAGGGAGACAGTACAGTTACAAAACAATTTCAGGGTTAGGAGGACCCTGCTCGTGAGAGCTTACAATCTAGTAGGAGGGGCAGGTGATAAGTAGTGGCGTAAAAATCGCCATAGCGACCCAGGCGGCCGCTATGGGGCCCGGCCAGGGCATCCCTCTGATGCCGTGTGGGCTGCCTGGGTCGCTATGACATGTAAGGGTGCTGGCTGTCACTGACACAGCTCAGCAGCGGCGTTTCCCCTCAAAGCCGCTGTGTCAGTAACAGCCAGCAGCTACGGCAGAAGAGGCCAGAGTTCGCAGTTAAGGAGGAGGTGGGGCCCACCTAAGGGCAACCCCGCCTCCTCTTACATCACTAGCCAGCGACCTAAAAGCAGGTGGGGCCAGTGATGTAAGAGGAGGCGGGGCCCGTTAATAGAAGAGGAGGCGGGGCCCGGGGACGGAAGATGAGGCGGGCCCGGTGACCACGGAGGCAGACAGCACTGACAGGTAAGAGGTGTGCAGCCCATCTGAGACCCTGCAGAGCCCACTATAGAGAGTATATGGTGGGCTCTGCAGGGTCACTCTCAGGTGGGCTGTTTGGTATATCAAGTGGGCTCTGCAAGTGGCATAACTAGCAATCACGGGGCCCCATACAAAATTTTGCTATGGGGCCCTGTGATTTCTAGTTGCGCCCCTGATGATAAGAGATAACAGGACATTTATCACGTGGAGGTGGGATAGGCTTCACTGATGCATGTTCAAGGATCACCTAAAGGTGGACAGAGTAGGAGATAAGCAGACAGATTGCGATATGGAGTTCCAGAGGATGGGAGACATTCTGGAGAAGTCTTGGAAGCGAGCATGGAAGGAGGTGACCAAAGAGCCGGTGAATAGGTGGTCTTGAGAGGAGCTCAGAGGACATTTTGGGTGATATTTTGAGATGAGGTTGGAGATGTAGTCGGGGACAGAGTTTTAGACGGCCTTTTAAGTATTTTGAATTTTATTCTTTGGGCAAGGGCCAGTAGAGAGTAGTGGGCATTAAATGGTTGGTAAGGTGGATGAGTCTGGCAGCAGCATTCATGATAGACTGAAGGAGGGATAGTCTTTGTAGAGATTGGCCAACAAGGAGGGAGTTACAGTAGGCGAGGCGAGAGATTACAAGAAAGTGAATTAGAAGCTTTACGGTGTTATTTGGGGCACATTTTGGAAATGTTACGGAGGTTGGATGGTGATTGGATGTGAAGCTGAAAGCAGAGCACAGAATCTTGGATTACAGTTGTCACCGAACCAGGAAGTAAGGGGAAACCTTCCAATAGTGCCCCTTGTTCCTGTGCCAATCAACTGAGAGGAGAATTTCCCTCATTTTATAAACTGATCCCTTTAACTTTTTGAGAGAGGAACCTGAGGAACAGTCGTCTCCTCGTCTTAGAATCCTAAACGCAAATCCCATTTTATTGTAGGAAACATCGAGAACATTTCCAGCCTCACATTTTGGCTTGCTTGGTTATCTTCATCCATCTTTTCATTCCAGGCGTTTTACTTCCAGATGGATAAAACCGTTCCATTCACTGGCCGTATCGAGGGCACAGGAGACCTGGTTGCGATGCGGAATCCTGCAGACAATGCTGCATAGAGTCGTCATTCATTAAATCCATAATTTTATTACAAACATCCTTAAAACAAGGGCTGGCAGCAGCTTCCTCTCCTCACAGGCTTTTAAAATAAAGCAATGGTTTTAATCAATGCTTTGAATGTTGGGCTGCACTCAGGAGAAATCGTCTCGCTGACACCGACAATTATTATTCTTAACAAGATATCTGAAGGCCGTGCTGGCCGAGTGTCATGGGGAAGATCTTCCAAAAGCAGTGATAACGGTAGACTTGTGCGCCGTCAAAAAATGTGTTCCGTTTTGTTCCGTTTCGTAATATCCGTTATTTCGTACTTTTCGTAATTCCTGTCCGAAACTCAATGCGGATTCGTACGAAATCCAGATTTTCGTTAGTTTCGGCACATTTTCGTAACTGTACGAACATTCGTTATGATGAAGTTAAAAAGCAAAAATACCTTTGTTAATTGGAGTCGGTGTGGTAGTTGTTTTTTTATCCGAAATACAAATTCCGTTAACGGATTCCGGATCCGAATTTTGTATTTCGGATTAAAAAAAAAACGTTTTGCTTTTTAACTTCAATATAACGAATGTTCATAACGGAACGAAATTCCGTCAACGGAATTTCGTATTTCCTGCCTGTGTATTGTAATGCAACTCTCAGCAGCAGCGGATCCGTATTTCGGATTAAAAAAAAATCTTGTGATGTTGTTCAACCTCATTTACAGGGGTAATATTAGTTCCTGTTTCAAAGAAATTCGGATCCGAAATTTGTTAACGGAATTTCGTATTTCGGATATAATTCGGAAACTGCAATTCGGTTTTCGGATGCTTCCGAATTTACGAATTTCAGGAAAATTCGTACGAATTTCGATTCGTAACGAAACGAATCGCACATGTCTAGATAACGGTACCTGAAACATCGTTGGGTTGAAGGCATCCTGACGCTGTTCTCTTTCGGGAGCGGGATGGTTACTTCTCAGGGTTTACTGGGAAAGGACCATCATTTTTGGTTTCATCATGAGAGAACCTTAGAGGACCTTCTCTGTAGAACTGCTCAGGGTATAAGGAAGTGCTGTGATGCCTACAGGATCAAACCCTGAACTCAAACCTTGAAAGGGATTTGCCTTCAGGTGCACATTCTCTCTTGGCTTATAGGATGCAACTGTAACATCAACAGGATGAGACCATCAATCCCTTTGAAAGCTGCAAGACACCAACCTTGAGGGCTTCTGGAAGGTGAATGTGAGCCCTCCAACGTGAGACACTCTACAAAGGACAATCTACAGTACCTTCTCTTGGACTGTTCTCTATGTTACTGATTACAAAATTGGAACTTAAATATCTGGTGACTGAGGACCCAACTTTGGGATAGGAATTGATGGGAAATCTCCAAAACTAGGACAAAATTTAAAAAAACACAGTTTTCGAAAAGCGGGGAGATTGAGGAAATGCTTCCTCTTGCCTGCAGCAGTCTGATCACTGGGGGAGGGGTGACTGAGGAAATGCTTCCTCCTGCCTGCAGCAGACTGATCACTGGGGGAGGGCAGACTGAAGAAATGCTTCCTCCTGCCTGCAGCAGACTGATCACTGGGGGAGGGCAGACTGAAGAAATGCTTCCTCCTGCCTGCAGCAGACTGATCACTGGGGGAGGGCAGACTGAAGAAATGCTTCCTCCTGCCTGCAGCAGACTGATCACTGGGGGAGGGCAGACTGAAGAAATGCTTCCTCCTGCCTGCAGCAGACTGATCACTGGGGGAGGGCAGACTGAAGAAATGCTTCCTCCTGCCTGCAGCAGACTGATCACTGGGGGAGGGCAGACTGAAGAAATGCTTCCTCCTGCCTGCAGCAGACTGATCACTGGGGGAGGGCAGACTGAAGAAATGCTTCCTCCTGCCTGCAGCAGACTGATCACTGGGGGAGGGCAGACTGAAGAAATGCTTCCTCCTGCCTGCAGCAGACTGATCACTGGGGGAGGGCAGACTGAAGAAATGCTTCCTCCTGCCTGCAGCAGACTGATAACATAATCTCGGCCTAGGCAATGTCATTGAACTGGAGCTCAGGCATGGTATTATACTGATAAAAGTTGAAGCTTTTTTGAAAGGTTGCTGTTCCTTTATATTGTTATATAATGAAAATGTATTTATATAAAGTTGTAAAGTTACTGAAAGGTCCACTTTAAATTTTAAAATTGGTTCTGTGGGAACATTTAAGGTATTAGATGATTTCTGTGCGTTGCAAATATTTAAAAAAACAAAACAGAAATGAACCCAAATCTTGCAGGTCTGTCCAGCAAAAAATCACAGGCAGGGACCTTTCCGGGCAAAAAAGCCTCCCTGCGTTTATTATGTCTGCGTAGTATAAATACAAAAGTTTTTAGCTTAACCTAAACTTTAAAACCCGAGACTTAAAACCAAATGAAAAGTCTCATCTCCCATCTGAAAAATCAGTCTTCGGCGGCGAAACAAAAACAGAGACCTCGCTTAAGGTATAAATAATTTCATCCCTGAGCCACGAAGACACTGACAATATATATAACTGGATATTTTCGGGGGGGAAAAAAGACACCTGTTTGGATGTCGTGACATTCCTCCCGGCGAATAACAATTCCTAATGTTACAAATTAATGGCTTTGCGGAATGTTTATTGAAAAAGCACTTTGTAAATGATGTAGGCGATCCGTGTACATTGGAAAAGCTAAACACGGGGCGAAGTGATTCCATCCGAAGGATCTCTCGCACTAATAGGTAATTCTGGCCCATTACGTTAAAAAAAAACCCCTCCATTACTTTTCGGGGTCATAAAAACCAGAATGTTTTAAGTAGGGGGACGTTGGCTCTCCTGCGTCGTACAAATGTATTACTTTACAAATACAAAGACATAACATAAACTCTCAATGCAAAGAGGAAGAAGGGAAGCAGGCGTAAAAAGTTGCGAAAGTTTGGAAAACAATAACAGGCGACTCAGAGACTTTGATGGAAAAAAAAAATGGGGTCTTTTTCTCTATTTTGTGGCTAATAAAGATAATATTTTATTGAATTATCTCTACTGGATACTCTGTATCTTTATGTGTCAGTAATGTAAAATCAAAGTGAATAGCCCGTACAGCAGCCCTTCGGTTCGGCTAAACCGAAGGGCTCAGGCGGCCGAAGAGAGCCGAAGGATCAGCCGAAGCTATGGCTGGATCCGTTGTAAATAACCCCCTTAGTTGTTTCCCAAATGGATTGCCAACTGTCTTCGTCAATGGAGCAGCAGAGATCCTTCTCCCATGCAGATGTATAGGTATGTTGGTTGGCTGGTGAGACTAGACAATAGGTAGTCGTATATCGATGAGATCAGACCAGGTGCTTATGCGTCCTTGTGATAGGCCCTTTCAAAGAAAGTAAATGTTGGACCTGTAGAAAAATTGGGGACTTGGGAAGACAAAATGTGCTTGACCTGGAGGTAACGAAAAAGTTCTGTTGCCGGGAGCTGATAGGAGGATCTCAATTGCTGAAATGTTTTTGGACCCTCAGCCGTATACACTGAGTCGCCAGATTATTATGACCACCCCATCAGTACTTCGTTGGGCCACGAGATGACTCCACGAGATGATGAAAGGTGATGCGAGGAATCTGACGCTGCACTGTTACCCTTCTGTTGTCTTGTACCAGTGTTGCCCCTCTCCGTTCTGCCCTAACATTGACTAATCGCTGACGGCCAAGTAAATAGACAGGTTGCCACTTAGCAGGCTACTTTTTAATAAAATTGGGTACCAAATACAAGCTTCCTATGTCTTTAAAAATATATATTAAAAAAAAATAAAAATATTTGGGTATATAAATCCATAGCAGAGTCAACTGACTCATTCTAACGCTGCTAAATTTGTCCTGGACATTTAGGCACCAATGACTTCTGAGCACGGAAACGTTCCTTTTTTCCCCGCTAAAAACGATGCTGTTGCTTCATATTGTGTCATGTCAGGAATTACTGAAAGGTCCACTTTAAATACCCGGCACGGAAATGTTGCACATCTTGTCTGGGCGGCTTGTGCAAAACACTATTCAACTGGAATGTTATGCTACCCATGTTTAGTATCTTTTCCTTGTGATGATTCAATGTTATTATAAAAAAAAAGGAAAAAAGAATTACAAACAAAATGTCGTATTTGATTGTTTTTTTTTTTTTCCATCCAGACAAAAATATTCGATGTTTCATGTATGATGTCATTATAAAGGCACTTTTTAAAGGGTTAGTCAATACGTGTGCGGCTTTTGGCAGAATCCGTCTCTTGCTGCAAGACACACGAGCCACGGAAGAAAATGAAATGTTCTGCTGATACATAGTGTAGTAAATTGGGTTTTCGCCAAC
>NW_017306315.1:1998200-2007673 GCF_000935625.1 Nanorana parkeri
GGCAGAAAAAGTGAAAATTACATATAAAGATACAATAGTCTTTTTGATTTTAAGTAAAATGGCACAATGGGACCGGAATTATTATGAGATCGCTGAAAGCACCCGATGAATCGATGCAGCGCATGGAAACAGTGGCAGCGTTGTACTGGGGACCCGTATCAGATCATGAAGAACTTACAATGATGTTTACAACGTGTCCAATAAATGTTCAGGATTTGACTTATCCGGGATCTGTTTTTGTTACACAAATATATTAATATTTAGAAAAACCCAATCCAAATACGTAGAACGCTAAATTAAAGTGACATTAAACCCTCAGATTTTTTTTAACATAAAACAAATCCGTATCTCTTCTCATGCTGGGGGAGAACTTCTGTTTTGCAGCAGACTGCCTTGTCTCTGGAATGGATACATGGTGTCTGTGGGAAGGTTCACAACCTGAGCCAGCACTACAGGAAGAGGCACTCAACTGCAAAGGGAAGTTCTCCCCAAGCATGAGAAGAGATAAGGATTTAAAAGGAAGAGCAGCAAAGAGAAGGGAAACTACCATGGATTACAGTAAGGCGCACATTACAGTATTGTTTTATGTTAAAAAATCTGAGGGTTTAATGTCACTTTAAGTAAACTACCCTAAATACACCCACAAAATAAATAGATGCTAATGGCCCGGACTTGCCATGACAGATCCCAATCTTGGACCTCCTTATGATGATGCTGTGTCCAGGGCGATGTACTAGGATCACAGTGTTACCGGTGGCGTCACAAGGGGGGTGCAGCCCGCACCTGGGTGACACCATTGGAGGGGTTGACACCAAAATGACTGACAGTCATTTTGGTGTCACCCCCTTTAAAAAGTCAGGCACTCATCCCGCCAGGTGACCGCCCCCTCCTCTCTCTGCCGGCGTCCAAGATGGTCCCCGGCAGGCGTCGATTACATGACCGTGCACGCGATGATGTCAGCGCACGTGGTGACGTCACGCGCATGCACGATGATGTCACTGCAGGGTGTCACCCGGTCTCCGCTCACTGGTTGCCAGGAGCATAGCGGGACACTCTGGCTGGCGACCAGCCGAGCTCCTGGCAACCAGTGATGTCACTGGTTGTCAGATGCGCAGTTGGACTGTGACCCCCCCAGCTAGGCGGGATGCCAACCAGAGTGTTCCAGTTTGCTAAGATCTGGGAGGGGAGATGTATATGGCCCTAATACATCTCTCCGTCTGGCTTTTAGCAACCTGGGGCACTCTAACCAGAAAGGGGGCGGGAGGCATACTGCAAACATTGTGCCTGCCGGCCCCTCACAAGACGCCTACACCATCGATATGCATTGAGTGCCATTTTAGGGTTGAATCTAGACACGTCCACTCCAGTTAGCTCATCTCTAGTAGTGACAAAGATATGAAAGATGTTGCACATTTTGTGCTCAATAACAATTTTCTACTATCTGGACTCCTATGATAAACCGGCCATGAAATAAACTTGGGCTGCGCCTTAGGAAGTTTAGTCATGCGGTTCAATGTTATTGGGCCGTTCCCGATTGTGTCCATTAAACTGAAGCACAGACTCCACACGTTAACAAAACATTGAGATTGTTCTTTACTTCTACGTCAAAATATATTTTGATATACAATTCCACGATAACAGTTTTATTAACGTCCCATTTATTCTTTGAACTTTAATGACTTTTCTTGGAAATTCGTCCGGGCTTTTATAGAGGACAGTAAACACAAATAACACAAACAAGCAAGACACGAATAATAAAGATGATGCTGCCACTAAAAAAAACACAACATGATAGAAATACAAATTCTGTGCATTGGGCCGGAGTCTAGTGGGTTGGTTCAGTAGATAATCACCATTTAATAAGGTCATGTCTAGGTTATTCTCAAGTGTCATTCTTGAAGATGGTCTTTGGTTGTATACAAACAAAAATATTGGAATGATATTGTAATCAAAACGTTTGGGTGGTCTGTAACAACGCTGCAAAGAAGGGCTGTTTGGACACGTTTTAGGAAAATTGTTAGAATATTGATGAAGAATGTTAGATGGGGATTAGAATTTGGAATTTCAGTCAAATGGGGGAAAAAAAGCTCTAAATTCAGTTGATCCCATTGGATTCTGGAGAAGAAATGCCAATACGCTATTGAGGTTACACAGAGGTCAGAAGAGGTGCTGTTGCTTCAGTTCCCTGATGGTTGGATGTGTTCCTGGGGAGCAAACTTTGCTCTCTATTCCATGTCATCACCTCTTGGGGTGGGGGGTTGCATATTGCTACAGAGGACATTTAGTGGCGCACTCAGTAAAGCATCTATATAACACAATGATGTTATCGCACAGCCATTAGGATTACCTAATTGTCTTAGAAGGTCTAGCAGTGGGAGGTCATTTCATTTTTGGATTAAATCAAAGCCAAACGTCTATAAGAAAGCTACAGGTATGAGTGAAACCCATGGGGCTTTGATCACACGTCACAGCTATGAAGCCAACAATATCAAAAGAAACCTCTGCCATTGGGCAACTTCATCTCCAATTCAGACATAAGAACATTGATAAGAGATGACCCATCTTACCAAGTCGTGAGAAAAGCCTTCAGGTTTTTTCCAATGGTGAAATTTGGCATGCTGACTGTTGGGTCTGGTAGATGAGTCAAGCCAGCCCCATAAAAGAAAAGGTGAAGGATGTTGAATAGTATCTCCCTGACCATAGGGTGAGACATCAAGTGAGACATCACAAGGCTGAGCCGAAGTGACAGTCGAAGCGTATTATTATTATTATACAGGATTGATATAGCACCAACAGTTTGCGCAGCGATTTACAATATAAGACATTACAATCACAATACAATTCAAGACAAGATGGTAAGGAGGGCCCTGCCCCTGATGACTTCCAATCTAAAAGGGAGGGGGAAGTGATACATGAGGAGGTAGCTGTGTGGGGATGAATTGTTTGAGAAATTGATATTTCGGTGGTTAGGTTGAGGTCGGATAAGCTTCCCTGAAGAGATGAGTCTTAAGGGAATGCCTAAAGGTATTCAGAGTAGGAGATAGACAGACAGGTTGGGGTACAGAGTTCCACAGAATGGGGGAGACTCTAGTGAAGTCCTGGAGGCGAGCATGGGAGGAGTTGACAAGGGAGCTAGAGAGCAAGAGGTCTTGGGAGGAGCGGAGGGGACGGTTAGGGTGATACTTTGAGAACAGGTTGGAGATATAGTCAGGGGCAGAGTTGTGAATGGCTTTGTAAGTGGTTAATATTTTGAATTTTATCCTTTGGGCGATTAGAAGCCAGTGCAGGGATAGGCAGAGGGGGGTTGCAGACAATGAGCGGTTGGTTAGGTGGATAAGTCTGGCAGCAGCATTCATGATAGACTGAAGAGGGGATAGCCTGTGTAGAGGTAAGCCAATGAGGAGGGAGTTACAATAGTCGAGACGAGATATAACAAGGGAGTGGATAAGCAGCTTTAAAGAAAGGTTGGCCAAAGTCGACCAATCTCCACGCAAATGACAGCTGGGCAGAGAATAGGGGCGAATGGCAGCGAGTGAGCTACCGGAGCTTCGGCTCAGCCGATCCAGATGTTGGATCGGCTAAGTCCAACTCCTTCTGCACTCCGGCTCAGCCCAACATGCAGAGCACGTTCCGCTGACCAAAGGCAGCCGTTGTACAGCGGATTTTAGCCGATGTACGACTGAAATCAGCCGTACAAGCCAAAAGTGAATAGCCGAACAGCGTTCAGCTCACTTCACTTCGGCTGGGTTATTCACTAGGCTGCTTTCGGCAGCTTTCTAGATAACCCCCTAGATATTAGTAGACTGTATGTGATTCAACTTACCAGCAAACATGCAAAACTAGAAGTAAATTTAAAGTTGAGCTCGATAAGTGTGATTCATTTCCAACCTCGGTCTCAATTTCAGTCACCTAAAATAGCTATCAGACCCATTGTTGTCTTCATTGTTACGTTCCCGCTCATCCTAATGAATGAGATGGAACACAGACACGCGACTCACATGCCGTCTTGTACTAATTACAACAGTCGTAGAAAGGGCCTTGGGGAGAGAACAGCTTGTGTAGATGACTTGCCCAATACTTCTGGTGTGTTCTATAAATTTCAGGCTGGTCCAGTTATGTCAAACGTTATTAGTTTTTCTAAATATATTTCCCAAAAGAGTCAACGGCAGACTCATTTCATTTGGACAAAGCACAACAATTTCCCACACTGTAAAAGGTTTAAATATAGAAAAGTGTTGTTTTCAGTAAAAAATGTGCAATCTTATATAAGCAATTAAGTGGATGCAAATTGAAGACTACGTTTCCGTGATATCATGTTTGTTGGGTAAGAATGTTGTCATCCAGAATTTCTTTTGACTTAGTGTTTCGCATGACCTGGCCCTCTGTGCTTTGAAGCATTTAAGAGTTGGATTTGCTCCAGTCTCATACTACTTACAAAAACTGCAGTTTTAGAGACATTTCGGCTTTCCCTCATGCCTTGGGAATGTTTTTTTAAATGCCAGCAGGTGCAAAATGTTTTATTAATGACAGATACACACTTTAATAAACAGTAATGTGGGAAAATTAATTGGTTTCTACCTCTTGGTTGGGTAGTTAAAGTCAATCTGTCACAAGCTAAAATTTACACAATGAATGCAATGGAGGTAACTAAAGTTGTAAGTACGTATCTTCAAAAAGTGTTCCACGAGCCCCGAAACCTGGGGCGTTCTGATATGCAAATTCTGATTTTCTTGAAGAAGTCAACCACCAGTCCCCCCTTTCTCACCTTCTCTACCTCAGAGAGGACCTGCCACGCCATCGGAGTTCCAATTCCAACCCAAGTTGTTCAGTAGAGTTGAAGTTGGGGCTTTTTTCAGGCCACTCAGGTTCCTCCAACTGGTCAAACTGGTCTTTATGAAGGGGGCGTTTTGCACAGGGGCACAGCCATGCTGGAACAGAAACAGACCTTCCCCAATCTGTTACCACAAGGTTTGAATTGCACAATTGTCTACAATGCCTTTGTATTCTGTAGCATTAATAGTAGCCTTCACTGGGAACGCCTGAACTCGGTCATTTAGAGGGGTGTCCAAATAGTTTTGGTCATATAGTGCATACAAAGAAACCTTACATAGCTCTGGGTTTGAAGATACCTTAAGGTATCTATATTGTGAAATACCCGCAGTGGCCAGGGATCACCAATACAACAGTACAGTCTTTCTCATAAGTAAATTGTCACTCTCCCAAATCTGGAATCCCGAAATTGTCTACTCTATAGAATCCGGCTGTCAGCATGACACCAAAGACCGAACCTGAAATAGGTGCCGCAGCTTAGAGAAGCCATGGTGGAAACATCTCATCATTGAACCTTAAAGAGATCCTAGAAATAAAAGGAAGCAAACATAGGAATTCAACTTGCATTTATGAAAAAAAATATTAGGTTGGGTCAGATGAGATCTGGAAAACCTTTGACCTGGGGTCAAACACAACCTATGAGCCCTTTCAGTTGTAGGGTCAGATTTTCTGTGCTTAAACTAGTGCCCCACGGAAAGTGTGCCATGGTTCAGCATTGACTGGTGGACATGGAGAAAAGTGGGTTGACATGGTTTAATGTGACACACTTTCTTCCAGTATCGGTTTCCTTTGCGCCTTTCAGCATTTGGTCTCATGACAGCAAGAACAACCAGCCAGACGTCGCATCCTGACGCGCGGGTTTATATGCGTGAGCAGGGGCGTCCCGAGGCTGGGTGACACCCGGAGCGGTAACCCAGTGTCACCACGCCGAGACGTCACTGCACATGCGCGTGACGTCACCACGCACGTGCGCGATTACGTCATCGCGCACGTACAGCAGTATTCTGATATCTGCCGGCGGCCATCTTGGTGAGAAAGGAGGGGACAGTCTCCCGGCGGGATAAGGTATGCCGCCGGGTCCCCTCCTCTCCTGATACTGTCGGGCGTTCGGTCCATGACCGAGCGCCCGACTTTTCAGAGGGGGGTGACACCAAAATGACTGTGAGTCATTTTGGTGTCACCCCTCCAATGGTGTCACCCGGGTGCGGGCCGCACCCCCCGCTCCCCCTCTGTGACGCCACTGTGCAAGAGGCGATTGGCTGAAGATGAAATTTTTCATCTCTGAACATTTATTTCTTCAGACTACCTGACGCAGAACCTGATTTAATTAAAAAAAAACAACTCAAACGTTCTCCAAGCAGCCGCTGTGATTTGTGTTCCGTGTTTTTCAGGTTGTAAAGATTCACAAATGTCCGATGGGACGTTTCAGTTGATTGACTCACATTTGCTGAAGTTTTTCGTGACCCCTTTGAAGAATACATTGCGCACTCAAAGATTCCTAGACTGGAAAGTAATAACGTTTCCTGGGCTGCCAATGACGCATGGCTAGATTGATAGACGTATCGGAATGGAGCTTCGAACGAGGTGCTGTAGGCTCGTTGTACTGATAACAGAATCCATTTGAGGCACGAGAGCAAAACATTTCATGAAATATTTACATCTCGAACCCTTGAATGGCTCCAAATATTCTTGATAAACAACCAAGGATTAGTTGAATCCATCTGATTCTGACTGTCTCGCTGCTCACTGGGATTAGAGAATCGCACTCATTTGTTTTCTTTCTTGGCCTTTGAACAATGTCTGTATTACAACTGATTGTCTGTACCAACATGACCTTAAAACAAAATGAAACGTTTAGGTTCCTTCTCAGCCAGTCGAAGAAATATAACGTCTCGAGCAGCTGAACGACAACTAATAACCTACATTGTAGGGGGGGGGGACCCACTTCTAAATTCGTCTAGACGATTGGGGTGAACAGAGAATGCATTTTAGGGGGCACCATATGACATGTAAGAAAGAAAATGGTGTTACAAAAAATAGGGACAACATATGGTATTAGAAAATATAGGCAGAAACAACAGAATGTTCCAGAATTTAGCATGGTAACCAGGGCTGGATTTCCCACAAGGCCAACCAAGACCTGGCCTTGTGCAGCAGGGAGTAGAGGGGCAGCAGAGGTGTGGAATTCCTATCTCCCGACACCCGGGACATGCAGTTCTGTATCTATATGATGCAGGAGCACATGCAATGCCGCATGTAATTCGGCACCGCCTGTTACATAGTTAGGTACAATGCAATAGCACCCCAATGCATCTAACCATCTCAAGTGCTTTGTATCATACCACATCCCCTGGTAGCCTATTACCATGTAATGTAGTGTAATGCGATTAAAAAAAAAAAAGTGCATGCACTTCTTTCAGTGTGATTTAGCTGCAGTAGGCAAATACATGGTCTGCCTACTGCAGCACCTCTGTGATGTGGCAATGCAAAGGTGTGAACAAGGGGCAACTTGGTAGCATATGACACCCACTGATTGACTTTCACCTGTTGCCTGCAATAGTCTTTACAGGGCCAGTTCACACCAGGCTGCTGTGGTAACAGGCAGTAAAATGCAAGCACGTTACTGAAATGTGGGGTACACCTCCATACATGTATTGGAGTGCCCTTCATTTTGCATGGCACCCCAATGTACCCGGCATTTCTTTCCCTGTGCTGAGTTACTTTGCAGCTCATTTATTTTAAATGGGCTGCCTAACACAGTGCCCTGAGACACGCCTCAACACATGAGCATGTGCAATGGGGTGTAGAGAATTGGGGGGTGAATGGACCCTAACAGTGATTCAAACATCCACCCAAAAGCCATGACACAAGTGCAACAAGTCAATGGAGTTATCAGGTAAACCACTGCGCTGTCGGGGCTGGATAGAATGCGGTGAACTTTTACTGAGCTGTCAGGGACTGAGCACTCATCCATAACCCGGTTTGTGTAAACTGCCTTGTTCTACGCAGCTCGCGTCCCGTCCTCTCTTCAAGTAATTCGCTAAATATTTATCGTTGCTCAATTGTGGTGATTTTAGTGCCACAAATGACATCTCGCAATGCGCGCTCGCTGCCAAATATGAAATTATACCCTAAAAATAAGCCGGCGTTTGTGCGGAGAGGAGGGAAGAGGCACAATCGCCTCCATTGTGTCCCACCAGCCTGGAGAACCTGAGGCTTCCATCTGAATCCCGCATTAAGTAAAGGTTTCCTGTGCACACGTGTTCTGCTCCTCCGAGGAATTAACAGCCTTCATCATAATTGATAACACGGCTCCTACCGCTTGGATTCCGGGGGAATATTGACGTTAGCACACGTCGGCCCAGGACAATGCCAGAGGGATGGTTTAAAGAAACATTGCAGTGTCTGCGCAAGAGTCAGGAATCATTTACTTCATGTCAGTTTTATACAGTTCTATAGGGCGAGGAGCCGGAAAGAGACAAGTTCAAGTTTAAAGTGTATCTGAATCCAGGCACTTAAACTAAATGTGTTGTTGCACATGTGCCTGTAATGTTGAAAGTTTCATGTCCTGCTTTCAATTAAAACTGAAGTTTTATCTAATTATATTTTGCCTTTTCCTGTACCTCCCAAATAAAACCCATTCCATTTTAATTACATATCTTATTGTAGACCCAGTGACGTCTCTGAGCTTCTTTGCACAATGCAGGCAGATCATGGCTGATGGGAGGAGCCGGCAGGGTGCTGTGCATAGCTTCCTGAACACATCACAGCACACGGTCTCAGTACTCCTCTCAAGAGCCCTCAGCCCTGATGTAAGCAGTGGGCTGGCTCCTGGGAGGGGTTATGCAAATATAAAAATACCTTCATGAATACCTTCATGGGTGGGTGTTAGTTTGGAGGAGGGGACATTCCTAGGCAGGTTGTATTTGCATGCAGACCACCCTAGGTAACACCCACATTTGTTGCTGAGCCTCCATGAGGAGAAGGAGCAGAGAGGATGGTTTGGGTGACATTGTGAGACGTGGGTGGTGATGTAGCTCGGAGTTGTGGAAGGATTCGTTTTTTGAATTTTATTCATTGGGCGAGCGGAAGCCAGTGGAGGGATTGGCAGAGAGGGGCAGGGGATGGAAGCCAGTGGAGGGATTGGGAGAGAGGGGCAGAGGATGGAAGCCAGTGGAGGGATTGGGAGAGAGGGGCAGGGTATGGAAATCAGTGGAGGGATTGGCAAAGAGGGGCAGGGGATGGATACCAGTGGAGGTATGGGCAGAGAGGGGCAGGGGATGGAAACCAGTGGAGGTATGGGCAGTGAGGGGCAGGGGATGGAAACCAGTGGAGTGATTGGCAGGGAGGGGCAGGGGATGGAAACCAGTGGAGGTATGGGCAGAGAGGGGCAGGGGATGGAAACCAGTGGAGGTATGGGCAGAGAGGGGCAAGGGGTGGAAGCCAGTGGAGTGATTGGCAGGGAGGGGCAAGGGATGGAAGGCAGTGGAGGAATTGGCAGAGAGGGGCAGGGGATGGAAACCAGTAGACGGATTGGCAGAGTGGGGTGTCGGAAACTGAACGGTTGGGAAGGTGGATAAGCCTTGCAGCAGCTTCATGAAATACTAAAGGGGGGGGGGGGGGGGGAGAGGGGTGGCACACAA
>NW_017306315.1:2007775-2068680 GCF_000935625.1 Nanorana parkeri
GTTTCCATCCCTTGCCCCTCTATGCTAATCCCTCTACTGGCTTCCACCTCTTGTCCCTCTCTGCCAATCCCTGCAATAGTCATTGAGATAACAAGGGGGAGAATTGAGGGGGAGAGAGAGATAATAAAATGTATAACACAGCACCAGAAAAATAACAAAATAAGGACAAATGTTTTGGCATCAGACTTCTGAAGAGATAAACAGATACATTCTGTCGGTATAAACGTTTACTGTTGTACATTTCTTTGTCGGCATCGGTGGTGTTTGTGAACATCGATCACGCAGTCATGTTGGCGTCCTCATTCGGAGGCGTCAGGAAGAGGTTAATTTCCAGTGAAGTGGATTGAATTGAAGAAAACAATAACTGTTTCTCCTCGCAGTCCCTGTGGTGAAATATTCGTGTGGGATGAAGCCCTCCTAGACTACAAGGAAGGAACTTGGCAGTCCCCGATTCCAGTGTTCATATTTTCCTTAAAGGAGAACTCCTCGGAGTTCAAAAGAAAACACATCGTATCAGATGATGTGCACATGGTGGTTATTTTTTAATGAACTATAAATGTCATAATACCGTTTTTCCCCGAAAATAAGACACTGTCTTATATTTTTTTTGGGCTCAAAAAAAACACACTAGGTCTTATTTTCGGGGTAGGTCTTATTTATTTATTTTTTTAATGTACAACAATCCACACTTATTCATGTAGAAAGGTCTACATGTATTCAGGGCAATCAGGGGTGCCATACCTTTCCAAGAGCAATTTGCTAACCAATCGCTGGCCAGAATGAGCGAAGCGCACTTTCACTATCGATTCCTCACAGGCGGAGTGCATTTGGTATCACTCCGCCTGTGACAGGAGGCGGCGCTATAGAGAAGGCATCGGCTTATGTGGCTCTGCTCCCTCCTATGCCGCCTCGCTTCCTCTAGCGCCGGCTTTGTTGGCACCGCTGATTCTCTCCCACGGCTCTTCAAGTTCCCCCTTATGCCATCACTGGCCCTGGGAATGGTCACAACTAGGTCTTATTTTCGGGGTAGGTCTAATTTTTTGTTTTTTTATGTATAGCAATCCAAAGTTAACGCAAATCCAAATGAAATAATCCAAAATGGCAAAGTTAAGAATATGGTGATCAGGGGTGCCATACGTTTCCAAGAGCAATTTGGTAACCAGAATGAGTGAAGCGCACTTTTACTAAGGATTCCTCACAGGCGGAGTGCATTTGGTATCACTCCACCTGTGACAGGAGCCGGCGCTATAGAGGAAACATCGGCTTATGCGGCTTTGCTCCCTCCTCGCTTCCTCTAGCGCTAGCCTCGCTGGCACCGCTGATTCTCTCCCGCGGCTCTTCAAGTTCCCCCTTATGCCACCACTGGCCCTGGGAATGGTCACTAGGTCTTATTTTCGGGGTAGGTCTTATTTTTGGGGAAACAGGGTATATACAATTATAAATCAATCCTGAACAGGGTGTAGAACAGCTATCAGCACCGTGCTAATATTGTGGGAGCGGCCTCTGTTGGATTTTATTACATTGTGTGCAGTGGCTAGTTGTGTTCATCATACACAGGATGGTATCATGGCGGGCCTGTGATTCCGTTACTGGCTTCAAATATGGTGCCTTCAGGTGCAGGTAAATGTCTACATAGCCGGATAAATCCTTACTGAACGTTCAAGTCTATCCACCGCCATTTATTGTTAACATTTGGATGCATTAGGAAATATTTAGAGCCACTGTAAGTTTTTTTTTACTTTGTGTGTCCCATTGGGGGACATTCCCTTTTACTTTCTGTCCTTGAAACCCAAGAGGAAGTGAAATGAGGTATCTCCAAAGTAAGGTGAGGCTTCTCGGCCTTTTTGGCTAAGATCAAGTGTAGTATCTGTTCTTATCAGTTTTCAGATGGGAAAAGCATGGACCGTCCTGGGGGCAGATGGTTGCTAAGTACTCTCTGAAGTGAAGGTGGGTGTTTGAGGCGGTTCTCTATGGAGCAGGGGGAACTTCCTCTGCACTAATGCCTCCTGAGGGGGATAGGTGCTGCACCTCTGGTCTGGCTGGAGGGTTCAGGGGGGGAACAGAGGCCTGTGGTGCTGTGCCCCCTGGGGGTGGCGTCCCCGGGTTGCCAGAATATCACATGTGTGTAGGACCCCATCGTGATTCACTGACACTAGGTCACGACACTCCAGCTTTTTCTGCACTACGCCTTCAGGGCAGGCCTTATGGCTAGCCCGGGGCAATATTTTTGCACTCTGGCCGTAAGGCCTGTCAGCGTTGTGCACTGACATTTATTAATTTATTGCACTTTTTTATGCACGAATGCACCTTTTTGACTTAACAGAAGACAGAGGGTGCGGGTACCATCGGTGCCCTTTCCTGATGTCGGGGAGGAGATTCATTGGCCTTCACATGAGTTCCCCTGTCTCCTCCCACTCGGAGGTCTCTCTTTGGCAGAGATAGTAACACAGAAAGGTGATACAGTAAAGAATATTGCTCACTACCAAGCGCAACATAATTGCTCACACTAATCACGGTTATACACAGTGTTGCAGCTGGTGATTTCACACACTTTTCTTTTTTTTTTTTCTAGCGCAACTAAATTGGTTTAAACTCTCTTCGGGAGGGCCCCGACCCAGCACTCGGTGGACCTGTATCGGCAGGTCCATGAGGAGAGGGGTCCGCCAGCCTTCGGGTAGGTGGACCTAAGTGGTTCTTGCCCCGCCAGGAGCCTTGCACCCTGGGGTGTCAGGAAATCGAGGCCCTTTCTCTTTGGAGAAGGTCCAAAGCACCCTTGTGCACTTTTTTTTAGATTTTGTTCACAGGGGTGAAGTTGTGTTCTATGCACTCATCACGGACCTTAAGGAAAAAAATAAAAATCTCCAAAGTAAGGGGAATCCCCTCTTAAACATGCCAAACACTATACAATCTCATCGTACAATCTTCTTTCGCGTTACAAAAACGATGTAATACCCCAATGTATCAATATTCTATTTGTATCAATTCATGCAGATCCTTTCACTACACCATTCATGGTGGATCTAAATAAGATTGTACAATCAGATGGTATAGTGTGTGGTCAGCTTTTAACCGTTGTCATTAGAACTGGTGTCCTCAATGGAAGATTTAAGGGTTTTTCAGTTCATGTTTGCATTGAATGACAGCAGTCTGAAGAAACCACTAAAACATAGTGAAGTGCCATGACACATGCGGACCTCCCCAGCATGTACCTGTTCTGGTTATCAGGTCAGACCCGATTGATACGGAGGTGGTACTGATGGCAGTGTCGGATCTCTGTGAATACTGCTCCAGGTACACCAACAACTGATGGAGGAAATTCACAGCAAACAAATAATTCCTTTCTATAGGTTCCACAATTGGCTCATTATGATGCTATTTGTGAGACATGCTGAAGGTGGCGCTGTTCTCATTCAGCGGCATTACAGCTATACTACTGTGGACAGAAAAAGGTATAACAAGAGCTCTGACATATACCACAGCGCTGTACAGAGAACACTGAGCCAGTCATATCAGTCACTGTACCAGAGAAGCTTACACTTTAATGCCGTTGCACAGTCACATCAGTCTCTATACATAGGAGCTTACACTCTAATGAACCACCACAGTCACACACTATTATTATACATTTATATAGTGCTGGCATATTCCAGAGAGCTGTACAGAGAACAATGTGCCAGTTACATCAGTCTCTGTACAGAGGAGCTTACACTCTAATGAACCACCACAGTCACACACTATTATTATACATTTATATAGTGCTGGCATATTCCAGAGAGCTGTACAGAGAACAATGTGCCAGTTACATCAGTCTCTGTACAGAGGAGCTTACACTCTAATGAACCACCACAGTCACACACTATTATTATACATTTATATAGTGCTGGCATATTCCAGAGAGCTGTACAGAGAACAATGTGCCAGTTACATCAGTCTCTGTACAGAGGAGCTTACACTCTAATGAACCACCACAGTCACACACTATTATTATACATTTATATAGTGCTGGCATATTCCAGAGAGCTGTACAGAGAACAATGTGCCAGTTACATCAGTCTCTGTACAGAGGAGCTTACACTCTAATGAACCACCACAGTCACACACTATTATTATACATTTATATAGTGCTGGCATATTCCAGAGAGCTGTACAGAGAACAATGTGCCAGTTACATCAGTCTCTGTACAGAGGAGCTTACACTCTAATGAACCACCACAGTCACACACTATTATTATACATTTATATAGTGCTGGCATATTCCAGAGAGCTGTACAGAGAACAATGTGCCAGTTACATCAGTCTCTGTACAGAGGAGCTTACACTCTAATGAACCACCACAGTCACACACTATTATTATACATTTATATAGTGCTGGCATATTCCAGAGAGCTGTACAGAGAACAATGTGCCAGTTACATCAGTCTCTGTACAGAGGAGCTTACACTCTAATGAACCACCACAGTCACACACTATTATTATACATTTATATAGTGCTGGCATATTCCAGAGAGCTGTACAGAGAACAATGTGCCAGTTACATCAGTCTCTGTACAGAGGAGCTTACACTCTAATGAACCACCACAGTCACACACTATTATTATACATTTATATAGTGCTGGCATATTCCAGAGAGCTGTACAGAGAACAATGTGCCAGTTACATCAGTCTCTGTACAGAGGAGCTTACACTCTAATGAACCACCACAGTCACACACTATTATTATACATTTATATAGTGCTGGCATATTCCAGAGAGCTGTACAGAGAACAATGTGCCAGTTACATCAGTCTCTGTACAGAGGAGCTTACACTCTAATGAACCACCACAGTCACACACTATTATTATATATCATATAGCTCCGACATATACCACAGTGCTGTACAGAGAATAGTGAGCCAATCACATCAGTCTACACACATACACTCTAATGTTCCCCCTCAGTCACACATTATTATTATACATTTATATACGTAGCTCTGACATATACCGCCGTGCTGTACAGAGAACACTCACCCAGTCATATTGGTCTCTGTATAGAGAGCAGTCGCACACTATTATATATTATTACACCCCATAGTCACACCCTGAGGGTGATTTATATGGGTTCCGGTCCGCACTCTGCGCAGGTCGAGGTTTCCTTTTGCACAGTTGCGGATTCTGCCGCATGAAACGTTCCCAGAAAGGAGAGAAAGTTTGTTTTCATCCGAGATTTATAATTGTGCCGGTATTCCGGAGGGCCTGTGGGATTGCTGTGAGGACGAGATTCACAGATGTCGGGGTATTCTTAGATATCGAGGGAGATTTCCGCCAGATACCGGAGTGGCACAGAAATACCTCGGATGAAAGTGTTCCGAGAAAATGGCGATATTCCCGGCATGCGTCTATCGATTCCCCTCTCCGCTAATGGGACTCAGCTGGACTGCCGTGATAGTCCGTACAATAAAATCTCCGGAGAATCCTTCCCGGGTTCCGCGTACATCGTCGCGTTTTTATTATGGGAACGTCTGATGGCGGTCAGTGTTTTATACAGGAAGCCATTAATGAAAATGAGGCGGGAAATGTTAAAATAAATAAATAGTAACTGATTGTATCAACGCGAATATAATATTGGCAATTATTTATATGTCCCTGGGACTATATAGTATGTCACAGACAAGACGAGGGTCTAAGGGTCACCTTACACGTCATATATCTTTGTTATTTTCCTCCCTAGACCAAACGAGTATTTAAAGTGACATTAAACCCTCAGATTTTTTTACATAAAACAATACTGTAATGTGCGCCTTACTGTAATCCATGGTAGTTTCCCTTCTCTTTGCTGCTCTTCCTTTTAAATCTGTATCTCTTCTCATGCTGGGCAGAACTTCTGTTTTGCAGCAGACTGCCTTGTCTCTGGAATGGCTACATGGTGTCTGTGTGCAGGCTCACAACCTGAGCCAGCACTACAGGAAGAGGCACTCAGCCTCAGGGAAGTTCTCCCCCAGCATGAGAAGACATGAGGATTTAAAAGGCAGAGCAGGAAAGAGAAGGGAAGCAACCATGGATTACAGTAAGGCGCACATTACAGTATTGGTTTATGTTAAAAAATCTGAGGGTTTAATGTCACTTTAACCCTTGCAGTGCCGGGGTAGTAGCCCCACTGCAAAGGTTATGAACATTTATTCCCAGAGTTCTTCTATAAATCAGTATAAAATCAGGCAGGCTCTTGCACTATATAGTTAATGGTGATTGTACAATTGGATTGTAGAGTGTATGATCACCTTAAGGGTCACCATATACATTGCAATCTGACCGTACAGTGCAGAGTGCATGTTACCTGAGGGGGTGCCCATCACCAGGGTTGGGGGTTGGTGGGTGCTGGCGGTGCATGTTACAGGGTTGGTGGTGCTGTTGGTGCATGTTACTGGGGGGTGTGCTGTTGGCGCATGTTACTGGGAGGTGTGCTGTTGGCGCATGTTACTGGGAGGTGTGCTGGAGGGGTGCTGTTGGTGCATGTTACAGGGGAAGGGGGAGGGTGCTAGTAGCACATGGCACCCCTGGCTCCGGCTCTGCCCAGTGTCCCGCCTAGCTTACTGACATCACTGGTAACCAGGAGCTGGTTGGGACAGAGCTTTTAATAACCTGGGACGCTCTGGGCGGAAAGGGGGCAGTGGGCACCCAGTGAGATGCCGCGTGAGGCTGCCTCACTGTAGAGATGGCCCTGGTTGTCACGCTGCCACATGGTCTTTCAATGGAGACTACAAGTAGCACAGACATGGTCCACTGTTGTCACCATCAGGAAACCCACCCTAACAAATGCCATGCAGCCATCACTGGAGTGCATGTAGACAGGAAGTGGCCCCAAACACTGTGGGAAATCAGCAGCACTGAGATGGAAAAAAAGTTAAAAAAAGATCAAAATCAGGGGTGCACCAATACTGATATTAGTATCTGACTTTGTGACTGCGATCTCACATTCCGCCGCACTCACAAAGTCGGATAGAAGTGACATTTCGGGACCGATCAGCTGCGATGCCGATCTGCCCTGGAACAGTTGAGAAAGCGTAGGAATGCTTGACCTATTGGCAGTCACACATTCTACCGCGGATAATCTGGGCGGGATTACGTTAAAATGTGTGACCACGTGACCGGTTACACGTTCCAACCTAGTCGTAAACTTTGATAGAACACCGTCTTCCCGGCCAATCAGGAAGCCGGGCAGCGTGTAATGACTCGCCACATAGCAAGGAATCATGGAGCCGACTTCCCGGCCAGTCAGGAAGCCGGGCGCCTTGTAATGACTCGCTGCCCAGCTTCCTGATTGGTCGAGAAGGAAAGGAAGCAATCAGGAAGCCAAGCGGTGACACATTACCTGTCCCCTGGCTTCCTGACTTGGCAGAAAGCCGGCTCCATGCTTCCTCATCACCAGGTGACGAGGAAGCACGGAGATGGCTTCCCTGCTAATTGGGAAGCTGGGTGGTGAGTCTTTACACGGTATTCGGTATCGGCGAGTACCGATACCGAAAAAAATATATCGGTACTCGCACTCGATACTGAAAAAACGTGATCAATGCATCCCTAATCAAAATGAATATATAGTTACAAAATGACAATTGCCTATGATACGCAGAGCCAATGAAATGTCATCCGGTGAGGGTTTCCATCTCCTTTAAGGCATTCAGCGGAGGCCGTCAAAGCGTAAAATGCGAAACAATTCACTTTCAGGATAAATCTCGTATTCCGGGACCTTTTCATCTCCCTGTCGTCGTCTTTGACGCGCAGATTTAATTTGGGATACGAAATGATAACATCAGCGGTGGAAGAACAAAGCGGAATGTATTTCATGTCAGGTAGGAGCTCGGGTGCCAGAGTAAACATCTCGAAAGCGCGTTCCTTCCACGCCGCGAGTTTGATAGGATGAAATCAGCCAAATCGCTCGCCCTCTTCGCTCCGTAACCTTCTCTGCTTTGTGTCAACAATCCGCACAGGGATTTAGGTGTTATAATAAGAACAGGGGGGAAGAGGGTCCTGGCAGGATTCGGGCTGTTTGAGTCGCTAAGTGCTCGCCTGGAATCAAAATAAATGGACGGGGAGTTTGTCAGATCGCTCAATCATCGAGAGGCAGCAACAAGCGAAGTGTTTCATAATAACTTTATGTCACGGTGTGATGGATGCGATTCGCGGGATGCGTCCTGGGGACGTTTTTCGCAAGGTCTCCAGAAATCATCTTCATTGATGGGAATTGTGTTTGTGATTGGGCAGAGGGGGTCTTCAAAGTTGGTCCATTGATTGGCACTGTGTTAAAGGTAACCTGTGCTATGTCCCCTCACTCCCCCCAAAATTTGGAAATTGCACTGATCACCTTGCACTGGTGTCATGGGAGAGGGGATTGAGTCACATGATTCTATGCCAATCACCATGCACTGGTGTCATGGGGAGGCGACTGAGTCACATGATTCTATGCCAATTACTTTGCACCAGTGTCATGGGGCAGGCGACTGAGTCACATGATTATATGCCAATCACCATGCACTGGTGTCATGGGGGAGGAGATTGAGTCACATGATTCTATTCCAAGTAACCATACACTGGTTTCATGGGGAGGAGATTGAGTGACAAGATTATATGCCAATCACCATGCACTGGTGTCATGGGGAGGAGATTGAGTTACATGATTCTATGCCAATTACCATGCACTGGTGTCATGGGGAGGAGATTGAGTCACAAGATCATATGCAAATCACCATGCACTGGTGTCAAGGGGGAGGCAACCTCATCCCTCCAGCTGTTGAGGGACTGCATTGGACTGGGAAAGTCCCATGAGGCATTGCAAGACTCTGACAGCAACAGGCATGACTCCCAGAGACAAGGGCATGCTGGGATTTGTTGTTTTTAGCACAGCTGGAGTGCCAAGGATGCCTTCCCCTGCTCTAAATGCAGTGAAGAGACAAGTATAGACAACCGCAGGCAGGCTCGGCGCTACCACAAGGCAAGTCAGGCGGCCGCCTGAGGGCGCTGCAGGGTGAGGGCGGAAAAAAACAGGGCATTTTGACAAGTACTTGTCAAAATGACAAAAATCCTAGCACCGGCCCTGACCGCAGGGATCAGCATTGAACTGCGCGGCGATCAGGGATTTTTAGCGGCAGCTCGGGTAATGCAGGGGGTTCAGCAGTAGAGAGAGGAATCTGATTTGATCACAATGACGTTACCGGAGTCAGTTCTCGGGCAAACGCAGAATGGCTGATGATCGGAATGAGCTCTTGGGATGGTAAAATGTTTTAGTGTGGACGCTGTTTATCTATCGATGCCTGGTAACAGCAGCTGGTATTTATTGGCACTGCGGATTGGACGTGATTATGGGGAGAAAATGTCTGTATATATCCAGAGAGGTCATTAAACTGTCAAGGGGAACAAGATTAATTATTTACCAACAATCTGAGCTCCAGTGATTGATGTCAGCGGACTGTGTACAGGAATTAGAGAGGCAATATAAACTAATAACAGTATTCAAAAGTATACAGTGTGTGCCGGGCAATCCGTGTCCTCCTGCTTCCCACCTACTACCATCACAGCATGACATCGCCGTCACATGTGGTCATGTTCTCATTTCAACCATCATATGGGGACAGGAGGATGCTCTGCTGAAATACTCTGCTCTAATGGAGGACTCTTCTTCTTCCTCCATCTAATCTTCCTCTCCTAAAATGACATGCACCTTCCTCTATCTAATTGTCCTCTCTGAAAATACTCTGCTCTGCTAGAGGAATCTTCTCCTTCCTCTATCTAACTCTCCTCTCCTGAAATACGCTGATCAGCTTGAGGACTTTGCTCCTTCCTCTATCTAACTTTCTTCTTCTAAAATACTCTGCTCTGCTGGAGGACTCTGCTCCTTCCTCTATCTAACCCTCTTCTTCTAAAATACTCTGATCTGCTGGGGGTCTCTGCTCCTTCCTCTATCTAACCCTCTTCTTCTAAAATACTCTGCATTGCTGGAGGACTTTGCTCCTTCTTCTTCTTGAAACAGTCTGCGCTGCTGGAGGACTCTTCTCCTTCCTGCATCTAACTCTCCTCTTCTGAAATAATCTGCTCTGCCAGAGGACTCTTCTTCCTCTGTCTAACTCTCCTCTCCTGAAAACTTCTGCACTCCGGAGGACTCAACTACTTCTTCTTTTGAAAACAATCTGTTCTGCTGGAGGACTTTTGCTCTTCCTCCATCTAACCCTCCTCTCCTAATCCATGTTAGCATATAGGCACATGTTGCGATAAATGAACCAATGTTTCTAAATATAGATCCAGCCGAGAGTCTGATATAATTCAGGAAGTAAACATCACAATGTTGCTGTCGGATCTTCTTATCAATACATGTGTATCCTTTAAAAAAAACCACAAAAAGAAGAGTTTTAGACAGATTAAATATTTAAAGAGCTCCTTGTGTCCGGGAATTCTGGGGTTTTTTGACGTTCCGCAGAATGTTTGCTTAGAAAGATGCCAAGTTTTTAAATATTTGCAGACTGTTATTATCAGTAAGTTTCGTGACCCTTTTGCAAAAACAATGACGTACGCTCCCATTCTACATTTCTCAGTAATTTTGTCAAAAAAGTCAGCTCTAAATCTATCACTTTCACGGGGCTGCGAAGCCGCTTCGGCTGCCATCCCGGGGATGCCATTTCCAGATTCCCAGTTTTGTCTTTTTTTATTTGACTTTGTTGTGTTGGATTGTCGCAAACAAATCAGAAGGGTTCCTTGACAATTTTAGCCCTCTATCTTTATCGGTGGTTGGGCACCATGGCTTCTATGGAATAGGGCTTGGGACCCAATGAGACAGTATAACCATACAGGTTATGGTGAGAAGAGACTAAAGGAAACAAAAAGCCCTCTATCTATATCATTGCTTGGGAGCCATGGCTTCTCTGGGGTAGGGCGTGGCACCCAATGAAACAGTATACCCATACAGGTAATAGTGAGAAGAGACTAAAGGAACCAAAAAGCCCTTCAACTATATTAGCGCTTGGGCGCCATGTCTTCTATGGAGAAGGGCTTGGGACCCAATGAGACAGTATAACCATACAGGTAATGGCTGAGAAGGAACTAAAGGAATCAAAAAACCCTTCAACCATATCAGTGCTTGGCAACCATGTCTTCTATGGAGAAGGGCTTGGCGGCCAATGAGACAGTATAACCATACAGGTTATGATGACAAGAGATTAAAGGAACCAAAAAGCCCTCTATCTATATCAGTGCTTGGGAGCCATGGCTTCTATGGGGTAGGGCTTGGCACCCAATGAGACAGTATAGCCATACAGGATATGGTGAAAAGGAACCAAAAAGCCCTCTATCTAAATCAATGCTTGGGAGCCATAGCTTCTATGGAGAAGGGCTTGGCGCCCAATGAGACAGTATAACCATACAGGTTATGGTGAGAAGAGACTAAAGGAACCAAAAAGCCCTTCAACTATATCAGTGCTTGGGCGCCATGTCTTCTATGGAGTAGGGCTTGGGACCCAATGAGACAGTATACACATACAGGTAATGGTGAGAAGAGACTAAAGGAACCAAAAAGCCCTTCAACTTTATCAGTGCTTGGGAACCATGTCTTCTATGCAGTAGGGCTTGGGACCCAATGAGACAGTATACACATACAGGTAATGGTGAGAAGAGACTAAAGGAACCAAAAAGCCCTCCAAATATATCAGTGCTTGGGAGCCATGGCTTCTATGGAGAAGGGCTTGGCACCCAATGAGACAGTATAGCCATACAGGATACGGTGAGAAGGAACTATAGGAACCTAAAAGCCCTCTATCTATATCAGTGCTTGGGAGCCATAGCTTCTATGGAGAAGGGCTTGGCGCCCAATGAGACAGTATAACCATACAGATTATGGTGAGAAGAGACTAAAGGAAACAAAAATCCCTCTATCTATATCAGTGCTTGGGAGCCATGGCTTCTATGGGGTAGGGCTTGGCACCCAATGAGACAGTATAACCATACAGGTTATGGTGAGAAGGAACTAAAGGAATTAAAAAGCCCTTCAGCTATATCAGTGCTTGGGTGCCATGTCTTCTATGGAGTAGGGCTTGGGACCCAATGAAACAGTATACACATACAGGTAATGGTGAGAAGAGACTAAAGGAACCAAAAAGCCCTTCAACTATATCAGTGCTTGGGAGCCATGGCTTCTATGGGGTAGGGCTTGGGACCCAACGAGACAGTATAACAATACAGGTTATAGTAAGAAGAGTCTAAAGGAATAAAAAAAGCCCTCCGACCATATCAGTGCTTGGGAACCATGGATTCTTTGGAGTAGGGCTTGGGACCCAATAAGACAGTACAACCATACAAGTTATGGTGAGAAGGAAATAAAGGAATTAAAAAGCCCTTCAACCATATTAGTGCTTGGGAGCCATGTCTTCTATGGAGTAGGGCTTGGGACCCAACGAGACTGTCTACACATACAGGTTATGATTACAGAGACTAAAGGAACCAAAAAGCCCTCTATCTATATCAGTGCTTGGGAGCCATGGCTTCTATGGAGTAGGGCATGGGACCCAATAAGACAGTACAACCATACAGGTTATAGTTAAAAGGGACTAAAGGAATCAAAAAGCCCTCCAACCGTGTGTACAAAGTATAGAAAAAACTATACTTAGATGTAGTACATAGCGGCGCAGTAAATGCGACATTAGGGGCACAGACGGAACACCTTGTCTTCCTCATGAGGTTCCCCCCTCTGATCGATGTAATCAGATGTGACGAGGCCCGGGGGGCAATGGTCAGTCGCAGCCCTTGTATACGTTTTGCCAGTGCGGTCTTCCGCCTGTTTGAACCTCGGCACCAGCCAAGAAAAGCATTCCTCAATGATATCAACTGTTTAAATTCCATTCGGAAATATTTTCACATGAGACTCGGCTGCCCGGGACGGTGACATCCACGGTGTCCCTGAAAATTTTAGGAACGTTTCCAAAGTCAGGGGTTAATGTACTGTACCTCATTAACCCTCCATCATCCGCAGCCAGAGTTCTTTTATTCACACTGCTCGCCTCTGTGTTGCAGAAATTCAGCTCAGCCATACCTAGGCCGTGTCATAGAATTAGTTCCTAAAGTGGACCTGTCATCAGATATATTTTTCATGTTAACTACATACATGATCAGCAATGTGTCATTGTAACATTTCCTGCTATTTAGAACCTATCACAGTACTGCCCCTGACAATTCATTCATCTGCTTTTCTCTCCAGATGGACAGCACCATTTTTGTTCAGGTATCATCCAAGGTCACCATCTACTTCCTGTATCGTTGTCATCCTGTCACATGCCCCACTGTTGGAGACATAAAACCGCCTTGCTGGCACACATTACACAGGTGTTGTCTAATGTTGTCACCATCAGGAAGCTGGTCCAGAGCAATGATGTGTAGATGACGCTGGGGCAAGTGCATGTAGACAGGAACCGGCTACCAAGAAGCTGCAGGACATCAGCAGGAATGAATGATAATAGGTGGGGGCGTGGTCTGGCCGCGCGAGTGTATGGCCGCTTGATCCGTAAGTGGAGAATGATAATAGGTGAAAGCAAGGATAAAGAGTTGTTTTTGATACACTGGGGGGGATTTACTAAACCTGGAGCAGCTGTGCATAGTAACCAATCAGCTTCTATCTCCATCTTGTTCAGTTTAACTATTGAGAATGAAAGCTAGAAGCTGATTGGCTGCCATGCACAGCTGCTCCAGATACGGTCTGCTCCAGTCAAAATCATCAATTGATCTTTAAAAGTAATGAATCTGTCTTAGTTCTAGCTCATCAGGATTGGCGCATTGTATGTACGGCAGATGTGACAGAGGCAGGAAATGCCTAGAGTGGATAATGTGACATGATCAGCCAATGTGCAGGCTAAAGCTGCACCTATAGTGAAGCTGAACGGGTGACACCATTGGAAGGGTGACACCAAAATGGCTGACAGTCATTTTGCAGTCACCCCCTCTGAAAAGTCGGGCACTCGGTCATGGACCGAGAGCCCGACAGTTGCAGGAGAGAGGAGGGGACCCGGCGGTATACCTTATCCAGCCGGAAGGCTGTCCCCTCCTCTCTCCAAAGGATCGCCTGTGATGTCATCACGCACGCACGTGGTGACATCACATGCATGCGTGATGCCCTCACGACCTGTCTATGGCCAAAGATTTGTGGACACTTATTACACCTATATGAGCTCCTCTCTCTGCCAGCGTCCATCCCCAAGATGGGTGCGTGATGACGTCACGGCGGGGTATCACCTGGTATCCGCTCCGGGTGACACCCGGCCTCGGGGCGTCCCTGCATGGGGCTATGGAGTCCTGGAATACCCAAACAATGACTGCAGCTGATTGACTGAGAATCTTTGGATAGGCTCCTCCAACAAAGGTCGATTCAGAAAATTACTTTTGCCGAATGGAAGGGTGCTGATGGGGCCACACGCTGATTCCGTTTTGCATTTTCGCAGCAGGACAATTCGAGCAGTGTATTGCCAAGAGTTAAATGTGTTTCAATTAGGGATGTACCGATACCACTTTTTTAAGACCGAGTACGAGTGCCGATACTTTTGATCAAGTACTCGCAGATACCAATTACCGATACTTTTTCTTAAAGGGACAGGTCACATTTTTTCTAAAGCAATACAAACTAATGCTTTAAGGTCACGTTCTTAATATTATGATTCATGAGATGACGAGGGAGAACGACGCCGGCTTCCCGGCCAATCAGAATGCTGGGCGCTGAATCCTTGCACGCTAACCGGCTTCCTGATTGGACGGGAAGTCGGCTACATGCTCTCTCATCAAAGTGACGAGAGAGCATGGAGCCGTTTCTTGGCCAATCAGGAAACCGGGCAGCGTGTAATGATGCGTTGCCCGGCTTCCTGATACAGGAAGTGCTCGTGCTAGGTATTGGAGCATTTGGGCGAGTACTCACCCAAATACTCGGTATTGGCACCGATACCAGTATCGGTATCGGCGCATCCCTAGTTTCAATGCTTTAAATCCTCCGATGAGCTTTCAGCTGCAATGAAGCAGCAAATCAATGACAATCGTCATCCGCTGATTATCAATAGCCCGATATGTTCATCTGTATGGTGTTTATCCGGTTACTGGTTTCATGTGTTTGTATGTAAGTGACAGGTGCACTTTATGGAAGACACGTCACCCCCAAGACGAAAGCCGCTTTGATCGTCCCTTATCGCAGTGAAATCGCACCGCACATCTGTACAAACAAGACCAAAGTGGAAAAGTTATTCATTATTAAATAACCGTCCCCTTTCATCCGCCCGGCCCTGATAGATAACAGCGAATTCTGGTTTCATCGTCCGCTTTTATTTTTATGGCCTGGGCTTCCCTGAGCTAATTAATCATAACCTGATGACAATTCGCTAATGATCCCATGACATAATACCGGCGCGTTATCGGCCAGCCTGTGTACAGCAGCCCGGGAGCGGCTTCAAAGGGCAAGTGAAATAAAGTCAATCCACGCACCTCCAATATGAGATGGAGACCCCCAGAGAAAGGCGCAATGCGTTCCTTATTTCCCTTCTGATTTTCTGCTCTTCCTGTAAATAACATTTCAATATTTCGTACCAGAAATTGTGTCATTTTAAACAGGACAATAAAATAGAATATTTTTTTTAATCTAAAGTAATTATTATTATTTTTAATTTAACGGTTACATTTTTTTTGTTACAATTTTTGTCTATAGATTCCATAACAAATAGATTTTTTTTCTCAACCAGAAGAAAACCTTGTTTGTCATAATTAAATAAGGTATACATACATCAATCAACCATAACATTATGACCACCCGCCTAATATTGAGTACGTTCCCCTTTTCCTGACTCGTCGAGGAGTGGATACCACTCTGGAGCTATGCTGTGGTATCTGGCACAAAGCCATTACTAGCAGATCCTTTAAGTCCTGTAAGATGTGAGGTGATCGGTCTCCATGGACCGGACTTGTTTTTTCAGCACATGCCACAGATGCTCGATTGGATTGAGATCTGGAGAATTTGGAGGCCAAGCCAACATCCTTGTTGTGTTCCTCAAACCATTCTTCAACCATTTCTGCAGTGTCACAGGGCCCATTATTCTGCTGAAAAAAGACACTGCCATCAAGGAATACCGTTTCCATGAAGGGGGGTACTTGGTCAGCAACAATGTTTAGGTCGGTGGTCCGTGTCAAAGTAACAATCAAAAAAGAATGGCAGGACCCAAAGCATCACACTGCCTCCACCAGTTTGCTTCTACCCATAGAGCATCCCGGTGCCATCTCTTCTCCAGGTAAGTGACACACATGCACCCGGCCATCCACATGATGTGAAAGAAAACATGATTCATCAGACCAGGTCACCTTCTTCCATTGCTCCGTGGTCCAGTTCTGTAGTTCCTGCGCCCTTTGTAGACACTTTTGGTGGTGGACACGGGTCAGCATGGGCAGCTAGACCTGTCTGTGGCTACACAGCCCCATACTCAACAAACTGCAATGCTCTGTGTATTCAGACACTTTTCTATCAGATCAGACTACATGGGCCACGTTCATCAATGAGCCTTGGCTGCCCATGAGCCTGTCACCGGTTCAACGGTTCTCCTTCCTTGGACCACTTTTGGTAGGTTCTGACCACTGCAGACCGGGAACATCCCACAAGAGATGCAGTTTTGGAGTTGCTCTGACCCATTCTTCTAGACATCACCATTTGGTCCTTGTCAAAGTCCCTCAAATCCTCACACTTGTCCATTATTTCTGCTTCTAAACACATCACCTTCAGGGACAAAATATTTCACTTGTTGCCTAATATCCCCCCACTTCCAAGTGCCATTGTAATGATATAATCAATGTTATTCCCTTCACCTTTCAGTAGTCAGAATGTGATGGCTGATCCGTGTCTACGTACACTGAGTGGCCAGATTATTATGACCACCTGATGTTTGTAGGCAAATTAGCTATAATTTGGCGCTGAAGTTGCTAGAGGGCCAGACCATTATAAATAGGGAAGCGGGTTGTTTACCACGACAGTAGAAGTGATTTGTTTCTGAAGATACGGGGAAACAACGCGATTTAACAGCCTTTGAACGTGGTATGGTTGTTTGCGCTCGGAGCCATGGAGCGAGTATCAGCAAAACAGCAGAATTCGTTAAATGTTCAAGAGCAGCTGTTGTTAAAGTGTTTAAAGACCGGACTGTCAGCCGAAAATCTGGGTCTGAACGTGCGAATTGTGGCCGTCAGCGACACGTCAATGTTAGGGCAGAACGGGGGAGGGGCAAGACTGGTACAAGACAACAGAAGGGCAACAGTGCCGTGTCAGATTCCTCGCATCACCTTTCATCATCCCGTGGAGTCACGAGGCGGCCCAACGAAGTACTGATGGGGTGGTCATAATAATCTGGCCACTCTGTATATTACAAGGTTATTGGTGAATAAACAGGCCCATAGCAGAAATTTCATAATTTCTTTGGTCCATAGAGGGAGTGTACAGGTGTGAGAGCTGAACTGGTTAAGAAGCCTCCAGCTGGGCCCACGTTGGGTCTGAAATGGTCCGACCTTTCCTGAAACAAGTGAGACTTTTATATCAATCAGTGTGATTCATTCTCCGTCCCATAAACTGTTTTCTGAAGACAGGTTCGGCCCACCGACTCATAAACATTCACGCGGCCTCATCTCGCATCCCGTCCCTCCAGCCGTCTAAACTTCTTGTAAAATAATTCAATGGTCGGATCAAGAATCAAGGAGCAATGGCCGATCCAAGGAGCAGCTCCTGAGAAAGCGCAGGCCCGTTATTTATGATGTGTGTAACGAATCCATGACATTTAGACGCTGCCAGTCCTCGCAGGACAGTTACAATTTGGCTCCATCTGAAGAATTAGGTAAATGTTACGAGAGATTTTGTTCCACTGTATAAAAAAAATAAGAAGCTTGTAATTTCAGATGAAAAGATCTCTTGGAACCTGGAGCTCGAAAGTCTACCTAGGACGTGAAATTCAACACCACGGAGTAGAAGCCTCTGATAGCCATCAGCGCGAATGTTTAATTTGGGTAGATTTGTTATGCATGACATCATTCATCTGATTTCCAAATTGTATCATAAACAAGCAGGATTCATTCATGAGCATGTAAGGAAATCTCAAGGTGAAGACGGTGCAGAGAAGAGGAGACCTGAATGTTTATTGTAGGGTGAAATGTAATGCCATGGCTAGAGCAGATTCCACTTGCGACCAGCCGGTGGCAGAAGAATTTCACAGGGCACTGGATTTGGTCTTCAACATAACCCCTTACAGTGGGGATGGGATTGACTACAGGACAACTCCTATAGTATCTGTAAAAAATAAGTCTAGGCAACTGCACTTACTGTATTTTTCCTGAAGACGTTTCACTGGACATCCGACCAGCTTTCTCAAAAGGCAACTGGACTTGCTGTATTTTTCTTGAAGATGTTTCACTGGACATCCAACCAGCTTTCTCAAACAGCAAGTCCAGTTGCCATGACTTTTTTTTTTTACAGATATACCATGTCCTGGATGAATGAGAACCTTCACAGACAACTCCTAGAGTGTAACCCTTGGGATTGTCCAGCTGGTAACAGCTGTTGCAGAAATAAGTAGATGTAGTCAATGAAAAAAGGAAATGGGTTATAGGGAGGAGGGTAGACAAGGAGCATATGTTTTCGGCTGTTGTATAATAGATGGCATCTAAAGCAGCCATTCTGATGTTCATACTCCCTGCTTATCACTGCCTGCCAATCATGGGTTAGCCTAGGAAGCATTACTGCTGGATTTACCACCTATAGACTCCAGTGCAGCTTTCAGTAAAATAATACATAGTGATCCTGTCATGGAGGTCCTTGTTCAGGAACTTCTTATTATAGGGGGACAACACTATACTGCTCTCCTATTTGTGCTTCTGAGTTGTAATCCTTTCATATATCCCCCTGGTGGCACTACTCAGTATTCCTCTCAAGAGCCCTCAGCCCTGATGCAAGCAGTGGGTTGGCTCTTGGGAGGAGTTATGGAAAATATCAAAATGCCTTGATGGGTGGGTGTCAGTCTGGAGAAGCGGGTGTTCCAAAGTAGATTGCATTTGCATGCAGACCACCTAGAGGTAACTCCCAAATGTGATGCAGAGCCTCCATGAACCAAAATCCAATTAATTAAAAGGTGTGTCATGGTTTCTCACCCTTCCTCCTCCAGTTGGCTGCAGCATGCCTTGTTTGCAGTATGTCTCACACTGTTGGTTCCTCTTCGGTGCTCTCTTATGACCAAACCCATAAACATCATCATTCTGCAACTAGTGGCAATTTCCTGACAAATTCCTGTCTCAGTGATGATACAACACCAGTTCACTATTTAATCATCAGCTGGTCCATTTAGTCTCTGCCCTTGTGTGTGTTCTGATCTACCAAGTACTCTGCTGTTGTTCCTGTTCTCTGTGTATTACCCTGGCTCTGGCTGAGTGATCTCCTGGTTCCTGCCTCTGCCTATTGTTTCCATTCATCCTGCTCTCTGTTCCCTCACCTGTTTCGACTGACTACCCGCTTTAGCATCAGACCTCTGGCTTGGCATCGACAACGTCCTGAACTTCTTTCATTGCTTTTTGCCATATTTGTATATTATTTTCAATAAACGTCTTTATTTTTAACATGCATGTTAGTTTTTGTCTGGTTTCTTGGTTCCCTAACAGGGTGGGCCAGGGACAGTACGGAAGAACTGCGGAAGAAAGCATTAGATGATGTTGAATGTCCTGCAGCCACGTAATGAGTCTGGCTCTCTCTGACTTGCTGCAGCTTCTAATGCACATTGTGAGAAGCTCCCAGTGTGCAGTGACATCAGAGGAAACACTTTCAGTCCAGGAGAGGAGCCGGTGATCTGTCGACACTGAGAACTTATCGAGTTCTGCGACCGCCTGACTTCCGGTTCCATTAGAACTAAGAGGTTTGCCCAAGAAAGTTGTTCTGCACGAGCGCCAGCCAAGGCATTGCCCTATACACATACACCACAGCAACGAAGCAATACAATTTAAATAGGATCACAGTAATCCAGCATGTTATTAATCTCACGCGCCCCACTGAAGCGGCGGCCATATTGAGTGGGGCACGTGAGATTAATAATGCACTGGATTACAATGATCCTAGTTAATTTTATTACTTCATTGCTGTGGTGCATGTGTATAGGGCAATGCCTTGGCTGGCGCTCGTGCAGAACAACTTTCTTGGGCAAACCTCTTAGTTCTAACGAAACCGGAAGTCAGGCGGTCGCAGAACTCGATAAGTTCTCAGTGTCGACAGATCACCGGTACAACTGTGCAAGACTGAAGGGAAGGCCTGAGGTCAGATTTAATGTCATCCAATTAGGCTATAGAGCTACTTTACACATTTGCACTCCAGTGAAAACTCAATCCCAGCCCTAGTTGCATTGAACCTTTACATCTCTAGAATTGTTTGCTACACAGATGCAGAATGGAGACATTCCAGCAGTTGGTCCGCATTCTGCAGAAAGTGATACATTTTGTATGAGATGTATCCAGGAAATGATAAGTCGATGGCAGACTCTCTCCAGGTGGTCACTAATAGGTCCCATAGCCCTCTCCCAGAACATCAGCCATGTTTACACATTACTCCACCATTGGCTCACTGTTTATCCCTTACTGAACACCAACAAAACCGCATCCGTCATTTATCATCTCCGCTAAAATGGAACGATCCCCCTGAACAAAAAAAAAGCTTGCGAGAGGATTTTAAACAAATCGATTCTTTCCTTTCCAAGCTCCCTCCATTAAGTGGTTGGGGATTAGCTCTCCTATATTTGCAAAATGAAATTTAAAAGCTAATTTGGCAAGGGTCATCAAATGCGTTGTGTACACCAGTTTAAACACCTTGAACGCGAGCAGGTCTGCGCAGCTTTATGCCTGACATCCATTTAAACCGCTGACAAGCAAACCAGCCATTTCACCTTGCTGGGCTACCGAAGTGGCAGGGTGTCAGGACGCGTGCCTGAATCTGGGGCCCCCACGCCGGCGAAAAAGACAGCAGGTGCGCTGAGAGACACGGGCACGGGCACATGTGGTGCAATAATGAGCAGTCATACAAGCTGCGAGCATTTTGGGGGATTAAAGGGCCAATTAGGTTTTTTTTTTTGTTTTTTTATTCAATGTCCGTGGGTGGGAATGCTGGACACACAAACCGCTGGTGAATTTCTGCAGGTTACATTGGCTCTCCCAGTATCCCCTTTCACTCATATGTTCCTGTATATACCCAGTGAACATTACATTATGCATAGGGGACATTTGCTGAATAATGTTTAACAATCTACATTTAGGGGATTATTCACTTAGCTGCCGAAGGCAGCCGAGTGAAGTCAGGCGAACGACGTTCGGCTTTTCACTCCGGCTCAGTACAGAGTGACTTCAGAGAGACTTTGGGGTTGATTTACTAAGCTTATAAACACACCACGAACGTGTATACACCTCTGCAGTGTGTTCCCTCCCAGCATGATCTATGGGTGGAATCTAAACACCTTTGTAATGTGTACACACCCAGCAGGTGTGTTGTGCAAAGCCCTGAAGGAATTCCAAGGTGATGTTGGGTAAATTAGCTCTATGTTGTGTTGCTTGCGTTGATGAATGCAGGAATGTAAATGCATGAGCTAACCATTTTTGTCTAAACTGTTAAGCAGCATTATATATGCATCATGTGCATGATTTTTCCATATATGGCATTAGTGGAAATATGCTTTGAGAGACTTTTTGGTTGATAAATACGTTTTGCTGTGTGAAAAATCACACACACCTGGTGTGTGTGTGTGTTTAGGTTAGTAAATCACCCCCTTTGACTCAGCCGATCCAACATCAGGATCGGCTGAGCCGAAGCTCCGGCAGCTCACTCGCTGCCGTTTGCCCCTATACTCATAAGGGCCGAATGGCAGTAAGTGAATAACCGAATGTGGCCAAGCGGCATTCGGCTCGGCAATTCTGCTCGGTACCTCTGAGGTACCGAGCAGAATAGAAATAAAGTTAAATGAATGAAAAAAAATCATTTGAAAAGTTTTTAAAAAAAAAGTAAAACAAATAGGAACATTAAAAAAATATATATTTTAAAGCAAAAGAAAAAAAGTAAAATTAAAAAAACCGAAGCATGCCGACCCGACCGCACGCGACGAACTCCCGCCACATAATGAAGCATCTGAGAGATGCCGGCAAAAGAAAAACAATTGGGCGGAGCTAGTGGTGACTGTTTCTTCCTAGCAGAACTGTTTCCTTCTAGTGGGTCCTGGCCAATAAATAACAACTGAGTGGAGCCGGCTGTGACCTCATGGCCGGCTCCACCCAGTTGTTATTGTTTAACCGCTTGAAGACCAGGTGTTTAGACCCCCTTCCTGGCCAGGCCATTTTTCAGTATTCAGCGCTGCGGTACTTTGACTGACATTTATTCCGTCATGCAACGCTGTACTGAAATGAATTTTATACAATTTTCTGGGGACAGATATAGCTTTCTTATGGTGCTATTTAATCACCACTGGGGGGTTTATTTTTTACTGTAATAAGGAGAAATTACTGAAAATTTTGAAAAATTATGTTATAAAATTATAACATATGTTATAAAACAACTAATATTACCCACTTTTTTGGTAAAATATAAAAGATCGGGTCACGTCGGGTAAATAGACAGCAAAACGGGCATCGCTGCCTGCTTTAAAATAACCGGCATTTGACGTATACACGCCCAGTTACATCCAAGAAGCTACCAAGGTAGTTAATGACAGATCAGCATCTCCAGGTCATTTGGGGACGCTGATCTGTCAGTACAACTGGGCGGAGCGAGCCGTGGGATCAAGGCTGGCTCTGCCCAGCTGTCATTTGCGTGGAGATCGGTCAGCTTCGGCCGAGCTTTCTCCACACTTCGCCTGTCACTAAGGCTCAGCCGAGCCAAAGCATATGTGTTCGGTTCGGCTGGGCCAAAGGGCTCAGGCGGGCGAAGTGAGCCGAAGGATCAGCTGAAGCTACGGCTGGATCCTTCGGCTCATTAGTGAATTATCCCCTTAGTGTTCTTGGTAAAATAACCAGGGAAATGCCACTCCCAGTCCATGTCTGCCATGTCTGTGGGCACAAGTATCAGCTGAATGGAGCTCCCTTTTCACGAAGGGATGAGCTTAGGGCTTGGGTTGACCAGGAGTTCAACCAAAGCCCGAGCTGTTCGCCATTTACCAAATAGGCAAACAATTTGGGCATTTCACCCCCTGCTGAACTTTGTCTGTATTATTGCAATCTACAGCATCATTGGTTGACTCTTGACTGCTGTCCTTGTTTGCTAGGACACAGGTGGACACACCATAACAACTCCAACTGCTGCAGCTATGCGGGTACGTCCCCTAATGCCAAATGCTCACACGAATATGATTGAAAGAATCAAAAATAAAAACATTAATTCTATACATCATACAGTATTAAAAGACCAGTCCAGCCACAAGTGTTATTTTCCTTTTAGGTTGAACCTGGTTGGATACTCCAACAGTGTTGTATCAAAATATCAAAACTGAAGTGTTTGTGGTGTGTTACCGTCTATATTTAAAGACAGATTTACAGAAGGATAACTCAATATTTCCTATGGACGAGCTCACTGTCAGGGGTGGTCAGACGCTGTGCAGCCCCCCGCGAACGTTCCTTCTGAAACTAACTCAGCGCCTGCAATGTACATCTGCATTCAGTACAAGGCTCATACCCCATTGTGACACTATCTTCCATCTCCCTGATTCACAGTCCGCCCTCCTCATTACTGTACATTAGAATCACTAAACTGAACATCTCTTTTGTAGATTTCCATATGTGTACAGAATACATCATCAGTGAAATGAAGAAGGGAACGTGGAGTTACATGACAGACTGACATCCGGGAAATATAACTCCAGACACAGGGAGAGTTTGGGCATTGTGGACCCCATACAGCAAAACTGTCCCGGATCGTTAGGGGGAATAACAGTTTGTGGCTTGTTCACACCGGGTGCGTTGAGTTTCATTGAACGGCTTCGATCATTGCAGAATCAACATAAGGATACATTTTTATAAAAAATAATTAGTATAATTAGTTTAGTGAAACTGCGTGTACATTCATAGTGTGCCAACTGACAGGAATCCACTCAGATTTAAGGATTTTTCACGTGTATAAAGCTGTGGCTGCGATTGGGGCAATACTGAATGTTCTTGCCTTATTTTCTCTAGTGCTTTAGACTGTTCTCTTTTCTTTGAATGTTCTAAGGCTATCTCTTTTCTTTTTTCCTTTAGGCTATTCTCTCTTAAGATCGAATGTCCTTGAGGTATTGGGTAATGACAACTTAAACATTAGAAAATAATATTTAACACATATTAAAAACATTCCCAAGGGTATTATTTACAAATCTTGAACAAATGCGGATACATTCGCACAGCAATATTTTTTATAAATAGTAAAATTGTAAACACTTGAGTTCTATATGCGCTGTGCACGCCGTACATGTGTGTTGGTAGGAGTCATATAAAAAATGCAGCATGTCAGCAGGGCAATGATTCCAAAAATAAATAAAAATACATATCACTGGATCGGCTGGGTGTCAGGTTGTCAGCTTCACTATATTGCCAAAAGTATTGGGACGCCCATCCAAATCATTGGATTCAGGTGTTCCAATCACCTCCATGGCCCCCGGTGTATAAAATCGCGCACCTCGGCATGCAGACGCTTCTACAAACATTTGTGAGAGAATGGGTCGCTCTCAGGAGCTCAGTGACTACAAGCGTGGTACCGTGATAGGTTGTCACCTGTGCAATAAGTCCATCCGTGACATTTCCTTGCTACTAAATATTCCGCGGTCACCTGTTGCTGGGATTATAACAAAGTGGAAGCAACTGGGAACAACAGCAACTCAGCCAGGAAGTGGTAGGCCACGTAAAAATGACAGAGCGGGGTCAGCGCATGCTGAAGCGCACAGTGCGCAGAAGTCGCCAACTATCTGCAGAGTCAATAGCTACAGACCTCCAAACTTCATTTGGCCTTCAGATTGGCACAACAACAGTGCGTAGAGAGCTTCATGGAATGGGTTTCTATGGCCGAGCAGCTGCATCCAAACCTTACATCACCAAGTGCAATGCAAAGCATGGGATGCCGTGGTGTAAAGCACGCCGCCACTGGACTCTAGAGAAGTGGAGACGTGTTCTCTGGAGTGACCAATCACGCTGTATATTTGTTTGATCCAGATTCATTATTGAAAAAAGTTTTTTTTTTTTTTTAACCTTCCAGACTATATTTGAAGAAGTTAAGATTGACAACAAACTCAGGAGCCATACCCAAAAAATGCACTCAAGCACCTCAACCACCCACAAAAATGCATCCCACCTGTGTCTCTCGGCCATGGACCCCCAAACCATCCCCAAACTGGCTCTGACACCATCCCTCCTGCACAAGGGCGGCCACCCCTGCTCCCCACGGTCCCTGTGCAGGACCATTCTGATGCCGGGCGTCACTCCGAGCGGGTGCCGGGTGACACTTTGCCATGACACCATCGCGCATGACGCCACCACGCACGCACGCAACGTCTTCCTGAACGCCTGGCCATCTTGGTGACACCAGCTGGCAGCCATCTTGGCGCTGGGCGCTGCCATAGAGAGGAGTGAGGGGGGACGTTCACCCGGAGGGATAAGGTATGGAAATAATTTCAGGTTTATTGAATGAAGAAGGACACTGGTCAGTAAAGCGAATAGCTCTGTCACAGAGAGACCTGTAGAGCTTCTCCCCTCCAGAGATCAATCTACCATCCAGGATCATCAGCCAAACCAGACACCTCTGCCCTGCCTGAGTGCGACTTCCCCATAACAATGACTGCAACACTTTCCAGCTATATGTTCACCTTCCCTGGAAAGGTTCCTGTTCAGGGCCAATAAACATCTTGTCTTGGAAGTTTATGCTACCGTTTAGTGGCGGCCATCTGGGAATGCGTGACATTGTACAGAGTAGGAGTAGGATTCTTCTATATTTAACAAGAAATGATTTTGCTCCATTGAAGCTTCGCCAAGATCATCGGAAAAGAAATGTATAAAATGTTTTAAAAAATACATTGTTTCCGTATAGAATCACTGAAAGTCGAACTTATTTTTAAACTACTGTCAGGTTGGGTTGCCAAGTGTTAGCATCACACAGTTATGGTGTGACCAGATATTCACCATTAACACAAGGGAATACCAACCTCCAACTTGAGTGCAAATAAGACAGTTTATTGCAAAACACAGACACAAGTGACATGAAACATAAGCTACACAGAACATGGTTAAACACACATGAAAAATGACAACTAACCCAACTAACTATATAAAAAATAGCAGGATAGGAGGGAGTAAGAGCAGGGTCAGGCCAGAAGGCAAGGTAGCAGCAGAAGCTGGGCGAGAACAGGTACAAGAATATACAGGAGTTGTAGAGGCATCGAGATAAAATGCTGAGGGGCTATGCATTAAAACTGAACCCTCGGCAGATGTATGTACTTTAATTATATTACTCAATAGCTAGCCACAAAGGCACCCAATGCCCCCACAAGCCCAGCTATTGCCTTGCACATATAGTGGTGACATCTTCACTGGGCTTCCTATATGATGCCTGTGCAGAGAGCAGAGCTGTGTGGGGGGGGCCCAGCCCACTCTACCCACTACAGAAGGGGGCAGATACAAGACCAATCACCATGCACATAGAGAGGCAGCAGCAACGACTGGTCTGTATTACAGGTAATTCCTGCACAGAGTCAAAGTGTAGGAGTTTCGTTAAGTTCCGTTCTGCGGGGCATGCACCCCCACCGCCAGCACATACCATGCGATAATTCCAACCTGGTAAATGAGCCAACACGCAATGCAAATTTTTCACATCTTATAGAGAAGTGAGTCTATGGCAATATCAGATGAAGGTCGTGGGGTATGAGACCCAAAACACCTAGGCCGTTCAAAACCACAACTAGGAATAAATCATTCTGTTGTCAGTAGGTATATGGTGGTTGAGGTCACAATTTATGTGGTTCAAGATGGTGTGGCTAAAGTGTCTGAGCCTATAATTCCAGCATCACTTAAGTGATATATGTCTGGGTGTCTGGGCCTAACGATCCCACTTGTGGTGTTGGTTGCTAGAGAACTTGACTTGGTTCCAAAACTTGTAACCAAAGTTGGCCACAGTGCAAGCCACACAGTAGACGTCTTAGGAACCGAGATGCTGCTCGCTTCTGGAGATTAGAGATGTGCACAGATACTTGCATTGCTTCAAAGTATGGGCCAATATGTGCACGATAAGCTGGAAGACTTGGAGACTTTTTCAATTTAAACATAAAGAAGGAGTACAACATGTACAGATTGGCTTTGAATGAAGAAGATTATTTTGTCTCCAGTAGCAGGTGACATTAACCCCACTTCTGTCCTGCAGACTTTATCTTCCGCTCCTGATACTGGTATTGGGTGAGATCAAGTATGCATGTGCTGCAGCTGTCCACCAAAGGTCTATGTGGATGGTATGCCCAAAAGGCCACAGGGGGGACACCGGGACTAAGATTTTGCCAGCCACATTTTTCCGTGGTAGGCCCAGAAGTGTTCTAGACAAGACCACGATGGTAGGAGCAGAGGACTGAGGGCATGAAGATTTCTGGAGTTAAGTTATTTTTTAAATGTCATTATTTTCAGTCAACATTGTAGAGATAACCACTGACCATAAAACAAATTTAATTTTCACCTCAGAAAGTGATGAAAATCTGTTCCTAAGCATGTTTTACTTTGAGCCTCAGAGATGTACGATTAAGGTGAATAACTAGGTGGGGCTGGATGTTTGGTCTGAACATCGATGATATGATTGCCTTCTAACAGCCATAAAACCCCCCCATGGAATCTCTTCACTCTCCCAGCAGATGTTTCCACTCTGATTCTAGTGGCCATGGCTGCAGGTCAGCCTGTAACAAGACCAAGAACATCAGAACAAACAGCTGATATCAGGAAAACCAGTAGTTGTGATGGGCGACCTCCTGACCTCGGCAGAGGAAACCAGATTATGTTCAGATGGAGAAGAAAGCCATTAATCATAGACTGATGTTGTTGGAGATAGGCTGATTGTGGGAACCCAAGCCTCATATTGGTGATATCATTGAGCGCTTATCCATATCAACCCTTTCACTGCCAGGGCCGCAAACATCTGGCACCTCTTTAAAGAGCCACTGAAGTTATTGTGCCTGTTGTGTTGATTTAGCTCCTAGACAACAATCTGAAGGAACTGGCCGATTTTGAGTTCTTTTGTTGAGGACAAATGGCATGAATTTGTAGTGAAACAAACTTTGCAACAGATTGATATTGCCAGAAAACACAATATAAAAAGACAACCCACTCCACATGGAAGGAACAGAGGAACATCAATTATGGACCACACAGCTTTACACTTATGTTGTATGTTCAGACAATTTGTATGGTTCTGGATAGAGCAGAGAAGGATTAGTAGCTATGCCAGGTTTAAAGTGCTATCAGAACCATTAGAAAGATTTCTTCTCATTTCCTGTCCTAGTAACAATGGTTTCACCAGATGGAAAGTGAAGGGATCTCTTCAACAGCAACAAAGCACTTTTAGAGTTTGTGACATTAAACTACGCTATTGAAGTCTATTGGGGCCAAGAAGCGCATAATCCACCAAAAAGTAGCTCACTTTCGAGCTACAAGCTTCAGCTACAAGCTACAGGCGACATTGAGCTTCAAGATATGAACATCTGCATTGAAATGCATTGGAAGAGTTACATTGAGCTTCATGTTTGAGAGATTTTTGAGCAGAAAACGTGCTACTAAATGCTCAGTGTGAATGGGGAGTAAAGTAGGGGTAAGGTTACAACTGCGGTCACATTTTTATTGCTTTCAGTGTCCCTGTTGCAGATTATCCCTCACTTCCTGTCTGGTTAAAATGTTATCACTTTGACGGGAAATCAAAAGCATCCCCCTAATGTAGCCCAATATAGCAGTAAAACCTTAAAGTATCATTAAAGCCTCCGTTTTTTTTTGCAGCTATCTACTGCTAGCTGCATATATATACTGTTAGCAAGCAGTAGATATATGCAAGAAGTGTTAAATAAAACAACAGAAAAACGCTTTAAAAGAGGTCAATACTTACCTGTGTCTTCCCCGCGCGCTCTCGTCTGAAAATCTGAAAATTCTCGGGTGGCCGCAAAGCATTTTGGGGCGGGTGCATGCGCAGTTCACATTTTCGAGGAGACACACAAGGTAAGTCTATGGACGCGTGCACCCGCTTGCAGACACCGTGGGACAGGAAGTGCCAGCAAGGACAGAGGAGTCAGCACTGGATCGGAGACCCGCCGCAGCACTGGAGGGACAGATGAAAAGGACGGGAAAGAAGAAGAAGATCGGATTAAGAGACATCATTTAAGGTAAGTGCTTTAGTTAACATTGGGCGGAGGGAACATTTTTTTTTACTTTAATGTCACTTTAACAGGGGTTCTAATTCTTCCCCAAGGCATAAAAACAAAACAAAAAATCAACACACAGTAACAAAGTATTGCATAGATTGGTGGGGTTTTCTTGGAAGCAAAAGACATTTTCTTTTTTGCGTCATCATCTTTCAAAAACGACTTTATTTTGTATGCATTGTGCGTATTTTAAAGAAGGGAAAAATATTTTCTTTAAATATATATTTTTAATTGCGTCGACAAATCATGGCTTACAGAAAAAATCAGTGTTGATCGGGAAACAAACCACAGATGCAGTTTGTACCATTAAAATGTTATAACATATCATGAGATTGTTTACAAATATTGCAAAGGGATTTTTTTTTTACAGATGTGTGTGTTCCTTACACAGTATGTAGCAAATGTAACAAAAAGAAAATAGTGTAATAAAAGAAAAAGCGTGTATTAAGAAAACAAAACAAAAAAAGTTTGCGTAATAACGGTAAAAACAAAACAAAAAATCCCAGAACACTGTATTAACAAGAAAACAAAGTGTTTGTGTAATAACAGTAAAAGGCAAACAAACCAACAGTGTGAAATAAAAAACAGGTTGTGTAATATCAGTAAAAACAATGACGGATAAGAAATAAAACAATAAAAACTTTATAATATACAGGGCTTTAAAAATCCGCTCACAAGAGGACGCCGGAGCCCGATGCGTAGCTTCCCGTCCGGCCTCTGGTGTGGTAGTTTTTTTCGATTTTGTGGGCGTGCAGAATTTTAAGGCTTGACATGTTTAGTGTCTATTTACTCGCCATGGCCCCGTCTTTTTATATTTTACCAAAAATATGGGTAAACTAAATAAATGTTTTTTTTAACATAACGTAGGGAAAACATTTTCTTTTTTTGAAATTTACAGTACTTTCTTCATTATGTAGTAAAAAAAATACCCCCCCCCCCCCCAGTGGTGATTATATACCTCCAAAGAAAGCTCTATCTGTCCCTAAGGCCCCATGCGAGCGGATTTCCACAGGGCGGGATTACGTGACGGGCGACGTTCCAGCGATGTTCCAGCGACGTTCCAGCGACCTTTACCGTCTGGCTGCATAAAAAAAAGGAAAATCGCGCGACATCGGTGGGAAAAAGGGTCCGGCAGGCGCGACTTGCGATCGTGGCGAGCGACGGGCGACATGGAGCTGTACATTAAGACAGCTCCATTGAAAATCATTGGACGGCGACTTCTCACAATATAGCGCGGCAAATTTGCGCGATATCGCGGCGGAACTCGCGCGATAATAAGCCCAGTGTGAATGGGCACTAAGAAATGTTAACATAAATTGCCAGGCTACAGTCCGGTCATGCTGACTGGTGAAAATTTTGACTGACTGGTGAGACACCCTAAAATGTTTCAAGCCCTGATAATATATATATATATAATTAACAGAAAAAAATAAATTAAAAAAAAAGATGGTTAAAAGGAGAAGGGGGAAGAAGGGATTGGTTAGAAGCTTCTGTATTTTTCCGTGTATAAGACGATACTTTTTCTTTAAAATATTTACCTAAAAATGGAGGGGCGTCTTATACACGGGAGGCCGAGAGGAGAACCGCGGTTGCGAACTGCTGATACCTCTGCAAACTAGCCTCACGAGTGAAACTTTCAGAGACAAGAGAGATTGCAGAGACAAGCTAACAGGTTTCCTCCAATCATGAGCCTTATGTACCTGACGTCAGCTGATTCTGCGGAGAGCGTGTAGCCAGTGCCCAGATGCAACAGGGGGCCCATAAAAATTTCAGAAAACAAAAAAAATACCGGTACCAGTAAGCAGCTGTCTTACTCTGCAAAATTTAAACTGGATGTAATCAGTTATGCAAAAGAGCATGGAAAATATTGATTTCTGAATTTTGGGTAAGAAAAGTGGGGGGCGTCCTATACATGGGGGCGTCTTATAGACGTAAAAATACGGTAGTTCATGTAAATCAGGAAATATTTTTCCTCCGCTGTAGGGGGTTTCCTGCACCAACAGTGGTGACAGTGGTGTAACTTTGCAACAATGTATCACTTAAACTCGAAACTTTCTACACTGTTACAGTGAACAGTTAACTGGCTGTTACAATGACCCTTCAAACAGAACCCTCTCTGCTTCCAAGGTTTACACTAGTGTTTCTTGCAGTGGGTTGGAGTACATTCATAAGTGTCCTGGGTACTTATGTATATTCCTCTTCCAGGACTTCTAAATACTCCTCCTCCTACAGGACTTCTATATAACATACAAGTTCCACAAGTAGATAAAACATAAATAATAAAAAATGAATACCTATCATTTAGCCCTGAACATAATACACAATAAATCAATCATACAAAAACACTTCATATTAATTTAAAGCAATACAACCCTTACAGTTCATATTCAGAACACCTAGATGATCTATTGGAAGGTAAAAAACACATTCTAAAGTCCAATTTGCCTAACCGCTTATATGACCCCGGGATAAGTGCCTAGATCTCTAGGTTGTATATACATTTTTTAATAAAATAATGAATATCCTTGTTTTCTTAACTCTATTTCTGGCTACATATATGAGTCCCACCTAATAATTTGATCGGGGTATTGATCTAAATCAGAGGAACTCCATGTTCTAAACTCTGTCCGGCGAGGGCTATGGTGAAGTGATGCCAAATAAAAGATAGGATGGAATCCAAAACAAACTCAGCCCCCTGCCTCGCTCCCACCCTCCGACCCTCATTCATTGAAAATAATTTTTCCAGCAGATTTACTCCAGCAAAGAAAATAGGTGTTGATAGCTCGGAGGAACCGGCCAATGAGTCAGGTATCTCAAGAAACAAGGTTGAAGATGCAGAAATCTGACCTGGATATGGAAACCTGGAAATGGCGCCAAGCTTGTCAAAATGGTTCCTTTCCTCATCCCAAGCCAAAATAAACGCTTTCCCCCCAGGAAAAAACCCTGTTAAGTCGCATAGCTCCGGCACCGGCAGTGTTAATAGGCCTCGTTCCTCCAGGCCTCGGGACTTCAGCAGGCTTCCAAGAGGATTTGCAGCCATGTTTGTGATGGTATCTCCCTGACCTAGGAGCAAGTGTTTGGCTCCGGGACGCCAAACATGAAAACGGAGACGGTGTTGAAGGAACAAATTCCAGCAAATTTTCTCTCCAAGTCGGTTGGCTTCCGTTATGCTGGAGGCCGACGGCGTGATTTACATAAGCACAATTTCCCATTTCCCACAAGTGCATGAAATTGTGTCAGGTAATAAAAAATCTAAACATGAATCACTGAGGCTTGATCAGATTAGCTGGCTGTGTTTACTGCCATAGGGGGGAAAAAAAACCCAAAGATCATTCCTTTCATTATTAAGGCCATTGTTCAGTTCCTTGCAGATGCAGAGGAACAGTCAGAGCCACGGCGGAGGACAAGGCTGAGCTCCTCCAAATATTTGTATTACATTGATGAGACCCGGAGAGAGAGATATCCATGGCTACAGCAGATCTTGTAAGTCTGGCTATGTCGGATCTAACTTTTTTTTTCTTCTTCTTTTTCCCGTGGAGCCTGCTCGAAAACGAATCCCCTGTGAACAAAAAAAGTGAATCGTGAAATCACAACACACAAAAACGTGCACAGGGGTGCTTTGGTCCTTTCTAGGGCCACGATTTCCCTGATCCCCCGGGACGCAAGGCTCCTGACAGGGACAAAAACGACTCAGGTCCACCAACGCAAAGGCCGGTGGACCCCGATCCTCTGGGACCTGCCGAAACAGGTCCAACGAGTACTAGGTTGGGAGCTCCCCCGAAAGGAGACCCCCAGGTGGGAGGAGGCAGAGGGGCCCATGTGTAGGTCACAGAACCTCCTCCCAAACTTCAGGAACAGGCCCCAAAGGTACCTGCACCCTCCGTCATCTGTGAGAGTCAAAAAGTGCCAATCGTGCATAAAAAAGTGCATAAATAATCTAGTGCCAGTGCACAACGCTGACAGGCCTTAGGTGCCGTGACCAAGTGCACAGTGAATCACTTGTGGGGTCCCACACCCTAGTGATTTTCTGGCACCCCTGGGATGCCTACCCCAGGCGGCACAGCACCACGGGCCTCTGCCGCTCCCCAGCCCTCCGGCCAGACAAATGCAGCCCCATTCTTACCAGAAGGCATTAGTACCGGCGAATTTCCTGCCTACAACTGGGGACAAGCCCCGCATAACCAGACCAGAATCAACCCGGGAGGAAAGGAAACCCCTCCAGCACCCACCTATGACATCAGGGAATACTAAGAATCTATCCGTACCGGTGGATCGATGCCTTTCTTCCCCAAAAACTGATAAGAACAGATACTACACTTGATCTTAGCCAAAAGGCAGAGAAGCGATATGTTGAATCTAACTTAAAGGAGAACTATGGGGTTAAGGCTTTTCCCCATAGTTCTCCTTAGGGTAACGGGAGAACACAAACTAGCGTCCTCCCGTCACCCTAAGCTCAGTATACCACGAGCTGTAGCTCGCAGTATACTGAGACGCCGCAGCTGAAGCGGATTCCGACAATTGTTCCAGGATCCGCCCAGCTGCGTGAGTGACAGCTGGAGGCTAGAAAACTAAGATTTATCTCTAGCTCAGTAAGATCCAGGTCCTTATAATTGGGATAAGGGAATGCACACACCTAGACTTATCTCTATATGAAAAGAAATAGTTGACTCATTTTTTATAGTTATAGTTATATCTACACTGATATCTCAAGTTATATCTACACTGATATACCTACATATAGTGAATTTGTTACCGTGAAAAAAGCACATGATAAAAAAAAAAAACATCTTCAATATAAGCAAATGGAGCTGTGTAGCCCGGGCCGGATTTCCCACAAGGCCAACCAAGGCCCGGCCTCTGGGCAGCAGAGAGTAGAGGGGCAGCAGGGGCGTGGAATTCCTATCTCGCCAGGCGGGTAGTTGTTTTCTACATTTAGCCGCCGCTTGTTTTGTACAAGTGATCTCGGTGATGTCGCCGAGCCTGCAGGTCTGCCATTCTTTATTGGGGGGGCGGGGGCGTATTGAGGAACCTGGCCTTGGGGGAGAAGAGAGAGTAAATCCGGCCCTGTGTGTACCTGCTGAAGGATAAATCTGTGAACCATCAACATTAGCAAAATAGTGTATGGGGCCCAGTGATTTCTAGTTACATACGTTGCAGAGCCCACTTGAGATCCCACACAGCCCACCTAAGGGTGACCCCGCAGATCTCAGCATAGACTCTCTACGGTGGGCTCTGCAGTGTCTCAGGTGGGCTGGTCACACTCATTACCTGTCCGCCTCCTCTTCCTCCACTGTCGCTGATGGGCCCTGCCTCCTCCTTCGTTGCCGGACCCACCTCCTCCTCCGTCACCGGGCCCTGCCTCCTCCTCTGCTGCCGACCCTGGGCCCCCGCCTCCTCCTCCACTGTCGGGTCCAGCCTCCCCCACCGCCGCTGCTGGCTCTCGCTGACTCAGCAGCGGCTGTGGAGAGGAACGCACCGCAGCACAGATCACTGTTAGTGATCTGAACAGCGGCGCGTTCCTCTTCACAGCCGCCAGTGACAGCCAGCAGCATGAGATGCCATAGCGACCCAGGCGGCCCGCAGGGCATCAGGGATGTCCTGGCCAGGGCCCCCCTGTGCCCTGGGCCCCATAGTGGCCACCTGAGTCGCTGTGGCAATTGTTATGCCATTGCCCAGAGTGTATTTATCTAACTTAAATGGAGAATTCAGTTGGGGTTTCATAATGACTTCCTGCTGGCCCTCTCTGTTGTAATTTTTTTTACCTTTTTTTAATATTTCCCTCTTAGTAGTATTTGAGGTTGAAGACACAGGTCCATCAAGTCCAACCTATTGCGAGTATTCATGTCTTGTTTTACCTTCAGCCGGCAGTGCCGATCCTCTCAGCCTCTCTATATAATCAGTCCTCAACTGGATCCTCGTCAGCCATGTCTAAATTAAGCTCTGCCTGGACTGGTGACATGTTTGATAGGAATCCGTGTTAATCTTTGTTGACGCTGCACTGTGGCCCTGTTCCCTGCTGGCACGGCCCCGCAAAGATTTGATATCCGAATCCCCGGAGACCGCCTCTTCAAAGCAGGAACTGGCTTGAGTTTGATGCGAGAGATTTAGTTACAAGATCAATTGTACACAAACGTCTCTGCACTGTTTTTGTTACATCCGTAAAGATTGAATTAAGGGATTTTAACGGGAGGGACACGGCGCTGTTGCGTCGTCGCTGCACGCGCTTAATCGTATGACGGTATCGCCGTCGGGCCCGGCGAGTAAACGGCGAGCGTTTGTTTGATATCAGCTTTCCTATTCTTATATTTTGGGATTATTTTCAATCCCGCGTATGGAAAGAATTAATAACAAAGTTTCTGCCACGCTAAAATAATAGAGTTTTATCATCTTTGTCGCTGTCAGAATCCACGTTATCGGTTTCTATTCCAGCTCGCGATGTACAGATTTGGAAGTTTAACATGGAGGGCGGATGGTTATTACTAGTGATAAGCGAACTGGCCTGGGTTTGCCAGATTTCTGGCTGGGTACAGCAAACGCCCAAGTGAACCGAACCCAGGACCGCCTGTATCCTAGCAACCAATGATGCTGGATGACCTACAAATGTTTTTGCTTGCGATGTACATATTTGGAAGTCAATGACCAGCACATAAAGGGCGCATGGTTATCACTAGGGATGCACCGATACCAATACTAGTATCGGTATCAGTGCCTAGTCCGATATCCGAACTTCCGGTATAAGAAAGCCGGGCAGTGAGTCATTACATGCTGCCTGGCTTCCTGATCGGCCAGGAAGCCGACTCCAGGCACCCTCGTCACTTGGTGCGTGCAATGACTCGCCTCCCTTGTCATTTCCTGCAGCGTGTAATGACTTGCCGCCTAGCTTCCTGATTGGTCAAGAAGCTGGCCAATCAGGAACCTGGAGGGCGAGTCATTACCCGCCCCCGGATTCCTGATTGGCCAGGAAGCTGCCTCTATGCTCCCTCGTCACCAGGTGATGAGGGAGCCTGAAGCTGGCTTTCTGGCCAATCAGGTAGCTGGGCGCTGTGTTATTATTCATCGTCTGGCTTCCTGATTGGTTGAGAAGCTGGCCAATCAGGATACCAGGCGGCGAGTTATTACCCGCTTCCCGGCTTCCTGATAAGCTAGAAAGCCGCATTCATGCTCCCTCGTCACATGGTGACGAGGGAACATGGAGCCGCCTTCCCTTCTAAGCGGGAAGCATGTGGCGAGTCTTTACACGCAGCCCGGCTTCCTTAATGGGACTTCCGGTATCTGGTATCGGCGAGTACCGAAAAATAAATCGGTACTCATACCTGATACCGGAAAAACAGTATCGGTGCATCCCTAGTTTTTACCAATGATAAGCAAACTGGTCTGGGTTTTCTGGAATTCTGGCCGAGTATGGTGAGCACCCAAGGAAACAAACTCAGGACCGCCTGTATCCTAGCAACCAATGATGCCTCCAATTTTTTTTCACGCTTGCAATGTACAGGTTTGAAAGTTATCGGCGTGAACATGGAGGGCTGATGGTTATTACTAGTGATAAGCAAACTGGAATGGGTTTGAAGAAATTCTGTCTAGATATGGTGAACGTCCAAGTGAGCCGAACCCAGGACTGCCTGTATCCAAGCAACCAATGATGTTCAATGAGTCATTGGTCACTAGAATGCTGGGGGATGAGCCCCACAGCATCATTGGTTGCCAGGACACAAGCAGGTGCACCATAGCAACCAATGATGCCGTGGGTCCAACAGCATCTGAGCAACCAATATATTAGCTGCGCGGCTGGGGGATCAGTTGCTCAATCCCCCTCCAGCCCGGGCTGCATTGACCAGAAAGTCACCGAGCAGCTGCAAACATTCTTTCCTTCTCTGACACCAAGACAAGCTCATCTCCTGCCTGTGCCACCCCTGCAGGCTCCCACTGGTTGGCAGATGGGGGGATGTCACACATATATCAGATGAAGGGTCCCTTTAATTACCGGGAAACAGCCTTTAGCCGTTATGTAAGATGAAATCAGGCTCCTATTGGACGTTGTCACTTTCCCATTTTTCTCAGACATTCGGGGGGTGAGAAGAAGGTTCTGGATCTCCGCCAGTCACCTTCCTGCAGCTTTCGTGCTCAATTATACAAGCACATTCCTGCCTGTGTCAGACTCCGCATTACAAGTGTAATATTCTGTAATGTGTACAGTCATCGGAATGCGACATTTCTCCAGGAATTCCTGTGTTATCATTACTGGCTATAGGCTGAATGCTGCACGGATAGAAAGCAGCGCAGGGCGGCATGCGAACCGAGCCCTGAGATGACACCATTCAATAACACAGTATCAAAGACATTTATTTTACCATAATTGATACATATTTCTGATTATATATGTGTTAATATGTAACAATTTCAGGAAGTGATCAGATAATTGTAGCCAGGGGCAATGCAACGCACTGGCACTGATATCCTGTTTTAGGGTGGCCCCTTTGCCTTGCCTGGTCCTATGGAGCCACCCTTGTGTGTGCTAGTAAGCTGTGTGTGTCTCCGCAAACACACAGACACAGCACGGCAACCCACACCCCTCCCCCTTAAATTTCAGCATAAAGCACAATGATATTATGCAGGGGTGGGAATATTTATATATTTCAAGTAACTTTCCTTTTTATCAATTTATACCATAGGCAGGGCCGGTGCTGCCAATAGGCAGTAGGCAGTCACCTAGGGCGCACTGCTGCCTAGGGTGCAGCCTTGACCACTCCCCCCCTCACAGTGCCCCCCCTCTATTTCAAATTGTAAAAGCCAATAGCAGGTTGGCTATTGCACCTGCTCACTGAGCAGAGGAGCGGAACTGAGAGACAACCTTCTCTCTCAGGTCTGATCCTCTGCTCAGTGGGTGGCTTTTCAATAAGTCTGCTATTGGCTATTTCAAGTTAAAATAGCCAATAGCAGTCTGGCTATTGCTCCTGGCTGCTTACATCCACCTGTCACTGCAGAAGCTAGCTGTGTAAGCTAGCTGGCAGGAGAATGGAGCCGCACAGGGTGGGATTGGGGGTTGTGCCGTGGGAGGGGACACTATGCCTTCGTCTCTAGGAATCATGCCTGTGGCTGATTCTTGCAATGCCTCATGGGACTTGTAGTTCCACAACAGCTGGAGTGCTGAGGTTGCTGAGTATTCACCCAGGAATAAAGAGGTAATGACTTCCCAGCGGCGGCGATCACTAGCTAGGAGCAGGTGTCTTTTTCGACCATGTCACGGCCAGTTCCTCACACCGAGCATTCTGCGAGAGTGAATCTTTTCACACCAATAAGCCCGGAAATATATTCCCCCGTCTTTACATAACAGCCGTGCCGACGCATCTGTGAATCCATCGTCTTTTATTGTCTCAGGGAATATCTATTTTTCCAGCGTCTTATCTCATAAGGAAAATACATATTTTTAGGTTTTCCTGCCTAGCGGCTTGTGATCTGCCCGTGAGGTCCCCCCCCCCCTTGTCCAGATGTCGGTTCCTCCCGCAGGACGTGCACCGTCAACACACTAAGACGAAAGTTCTGTGAAGTCTGCGGCCTGAGAGTGGGGCTCGCCTCCGTTTACATCGCTCCCCGGGAGAATGATATAATGACATCACAATGAAGATTGTTTATATCGGCTCAGTTCACAGAGGGAGCGACTTTACACCCAGAGAGAGGACGGAGAGGACACAAACATCCAAACATGTAACACTTATCTAGTGAGCCGGAAAAGTTACTATGTATATATATTAGCTGTGGAAAATTTTGGTTCGAATTGGATATTTCGTTATTTGGGGATTCGGATTCAACATTCAATTCAGTTCGGACGATATCAGAATTTTTGTTTCGGATGAGTTTACAAATATATATTGCGAATACCACAGAAAACCATCTACAGATATTAATACTAAAGCTGAATCTCCCAGACCCGAATGGCATTTGGGATCCGAATTTCCAAATTGCATTTGTGAGCTCCAGAAGGCCATTGGGGTCTGGGAGACTCAGCTTTAGTAATATATGTATATGGCTCCCAGACCCGAGTGGCATTTCGGGTCTGGGAGCCATATACTGTACATATATTACTAAAGCTGAGTCTCCCAGACCCCAATGGCATTCTGGAGCTCCCAAATGCAACTCAGAAATTCGGATCCCGAATGCCATTCAGGTCTGGGAGATTCAGCTTTAGTAATATATATATATGGCTTACAGACCCGAATGGCATTTGGGATCCAAATTTCTGAGTTGCATTTGGGAGCTCCAGAATGCCATTGGGGTCTGGGAGCCTCAGCTTTAGTAATATATATGTATATGGCTACCAGACCCTAATGGCATTCGGGATCCGAATTTCTGAGTTGCATTGGGGAGCTCCTGAATGCCATTCGGGTCTGGGAGCCTCAGCTTTAGTAATAAAAGAAAAAGGCTACCAGACCCGAATGGCATTCGGGGTCCGAACTTTAAAATTTAATTCGGCAGCTCCCGAATGCCATTCAGGTCAGGGAGCCTTTTTCCTTTATTACTAAAGCTGAGGCTCCCAGACCCGAATGCAGTTCGGAAATTCGGATCCCGCATGTCATTCGGGTCTGGGATCCTCAGCTTTAGTATTATATGTATATGGCTCCCATGTTGCCGTAACGAAAATTTGCGTTCAGACCCATTCGGATGAATTAAACCGAAAAACACATCTGATTGGCCAGAAAAGTCACATGTCCCATTCAGTTTCATTTTTGAACGAAATTCGGACGGGATCTGAAATTCAGAAACCGAAATTCGGACACATTCAGATGCATTTGGATTCGAAAATTCGGATGTGTCTGGATTTAGAAAAATGTGTCCAAATTTTGAATCGGAAGGAAACGGATCGCGCAGGTCTAATATATATCCGTCTAAAACAAAAATCACTTTTATACGTATGAAATGGAAACATCTTAGTAACAAATGTTTTCGTAGCCCGCATTCTCCACCATATTGTGGCCACAGAACAAAAGCTTACTTCTAGGCTGCTGTAAAACAAAAAACAAAGCATACTCAAGCAGCGCCGGGACCTCCAACAATTATTCTTTCGGAATGAAAGAAAAAGAAAAACAATTATTCGATGAGCTCACTGGCTGCGGCTCACGTCAGACAAGAGTCCCCTCCAGCGGGTACCAGGATAGAAGATAATACAAAAAAACAAACAAACAACGGGAGTACAGATCCAAAAGGGTAAAGAGGCTGAAATGCTTTAACCCTTTCGCTGCCAGCGCCATTTCCATTACGGCACTGGCTCCGGGCCCCTGTAATTAGACCGCTAGGACTCTACCTGCGAAAAGCCAACTGTCAGCTTTAAAATGCCACCAGACCGCTTCCATTGGCCGGTAAACGGTCGTGTCCCCCCCGTCCGACTCCGCTCATGTCTAAAAAAAAAACCAACAGGCTTCGCTGGACAAATCAGCTATGTGACCTTTTTAATAGTGATGCAGCGATACCATTTTTTTTCGGTATAGAGTACGAGTACCGATACTTTGCTTTCGGTACTCGCCGATACCGAGTACCGATACCGGTGCTTCCGCTGCCAGGGAGCTGGTTCCCAGGGCCATCTCATTGCCCGAGAAGCTGGCTCCATATTGTCTGGCCGGCTTCTGATTGTGCTTGGCCGGAAAATCGGCTCTCCGGACAATCAGCATGGAGCCGGCTTCCCGGGCCAATCAGGAAGCCAGGCGGCGAGTAATGACCCGCCTCCCAGCTTCCTGATTGTCCGGCTTCCCAGCCAATCAGCATCGAGCCAATCAGGAAGCCGGGAGGTGGGTCATTACTCGCCGTCCAGCTTCCTGATCGCACGGGAAGCTGGCTCCCCGTTCTCTCACGGCACTGCCGGTCAGATAAAATCTTCCTCTGACCGGAAGTTCCGGTATCAGGGAAGGTGTCGGAGCATTTGGGCGAGTATGAGTACTCGCTCAAATACTCGGTATCGGCACCGATACCTATACTAGTATCGGTGCATCACTACTTTTTATAAACCGGCCCCTTTCTGTCTCGGTGACACCAGGACTAATAAAGAGCGTGAATCCCTTCAGCAGGGACATTGACAGTAATAAAAACCTGGCCGGGGTTCCAACTTTTCCACACTTTATGCAACATGCTAATAAAACAGAGTTTGGGTTTTAGATACAATTTAAATGATCTCCGGCGTGGAGCGTGCGGGCTGCGCGCAGTCGGAGCCGTGTATCTACTGTACATATCTTAGCACAACATGTCACATGTAATGAAGTATAATTTTAGACGTCGCCCGCCCGGCAGGCCGGGACATTTTTTTATTGGGTCGAATATTTGCCGAAGCCAGACGCTGATATTTGTAAGTTACCGTCCAGGGGTCAGAGGGCAAGAACGGGAGGTAACGTGCGCAGCTGTCTCCCAATCTTATCACAGAACACATTGTAGACTCGAACATTCCAAAAAAATCGTCTTGTTTGCTGAAAAATGTGATGTTTGCCGGGCCGGGGCCGGGAAGAGACAAACCGCAGACTGCGCTGTGTGTGGCTTCGTGTCATTGTGGCCAAATCACGGAATATTAACCAATACAAGAGAGATTCCGAGGCCTCGGAGATTCCACACCTCACCCCTCAACCGTTCCTTCATCATTCTAATGTGCAAGAGGGAAAGGCTCTATCAGTCACTTATATGGCATGGGCAGAGAAATGGACATCAGTCTCTGTACACAGGAGCTTACACTCTAATGTCCCCCCCACAGTCACACACTATTATTATACACGTATATAGCTCTGACATATACCGCAGTGCTGTACAGAGAACGCTGAACCAGTCACATCAGTCCCTGTACCAGAGGAGCTTACACTCTAATGTCCCCACCACAGTCACACACTATTATACAACAAATAGCTCTGACATATACCGCAGTGCTGTACAGAGGACTCTGAGCCAGTCACATCAGTCTCTGTACAGAGGAGCTTACACTCTAATGTCCCCTCCCCCCACAGTCACACACTATTATTATACATTTATATAACTCTGACATATACCACAGTGTTGTACAGAGAACACTGAATCAGCCACACCAGTCTCTGAACCAAAGGAGCTTACACTCTAATGTCCCCCCACAGTCACACCCTATTAACCCCCTTGTTGTGAAGGAGGGGCTTTGAATTAGAATTTGTACCGAATTATTATTAGTTATAATTAACATCCATGTCGCCATCATCATCCATAGCGCTGTACAATGTAAGCAATGCAAATCCATCAAACCCTCCCAATGACAAGCACACGGAGTCGCACTGAGATATATATACACTGCACATGGAGTGGGAAACGTTTATTCAATCATTGGCGCAGAGGGCCTGCGGGATATTCCTTCCTACGTGTAATCTGCCATCGCCTGGCTGCGCCGACGCCTCCGGTGGCTCCTCAATCTGAACGTTTCGCTCGCTAAACACCGGGGAATGGAAATGATGGAAGAGATATAAACATGAATAAAACGTTACAATGTCATGGAAACCGTTCGTGTTAAAATTCCGAGTTTACGGCTCTAATCGTCAGAGCGAGATGGAATTCTCAGAATCCTATTTGGAGCCTTCGGCCCGTCCTGCCCTCCTGGGCGCTCCGGGTGCCAATCTGCATCACATTGTGAATTGGATTTCATTTCTTACACGCCAGGCTTTTAGCTCAGTGTTCAGTTCTACTTTCTCAGCATTGGGGATGATCATGACAAAGTGCTAAACTGTGTAAAAATAAAATAAAATATATATATACACAATATATAGTGTGCGTCCAAGAGCGGGCATGGGGTTTGGGTCATTGTGTAGCTGGGTGCAGCTCATAGGGAGGTACAGGCAGCTGGACGCAATTACCTGCAGCACCTGTCCTTCCCGGGGGGCAAATCTCCGCAGGGGCGTGCACGCTGTAGGGACGTGCATGCCCATGTGAATGAGCCCTAAAGCTGAACTTCTAGCAAATAGCGGACCAATGTTACCTGCCAAAGGATTTTTAATTCTGTCTGGCCACTTTTGTGATATTAGCATTTCTGCCAGACAGGGCAGTCTTTAATATTAATTGGACCCTGGGCAAACATTTTCTTTACCTCCAACCCCCTCCCCCCACCCCCCCACCCTACACATCACTCTCATGCTATGCACTTTCCATCTCCAAAAGAGCAGATAGAAGGAGACGTTATAGGGGGACGTGATGGAGATATCATGCGGATGCTCTATGCGGCGTGCAGCAGGGGAGGAGCAACACTATGCGATGCAGATTGCATAGTAAACAGAATGGTGACACGTGTGTATCTTTTGCAGGCTCAAGGGGCTGCTGCTTTGGGCCCCACAACAATGACTTTGCCCCCTTTGACTTGCGTTAAAGACACCCCTGCTGCAAGACAGCGCAGCCTGGACGGTGACACCACTTAGAAATAAGGAACACAGTGGTGTCACCTTCAGGGCAGAATTTCCCGCTAGGCAGTGTAGGCAGCTACATGCACCCTCTACAGAGGGGCGCAGCCTGTCTGTATTATATATACTGTATATCACCTTCCCGCTCCCAGGCCTAGGGTTGCCACCTGTCCAGGATTCACCCGGACAGTCCGGGTTTTGAATGCTGTGTCCGGGTTTCATGGCAGCAGAAACCCGGACACATGATGTCAAGCAGACAGGAGCAACCAAAATTAAGATAGGGGTTACTAGCCCCCAACTGAAAATAGTTTAAACTGTGATTTTTACATATGAATGGGCAGCGCTATTTATATATGAATAAGCTCAATTTCTTCTCCCAAAAAAATGTCCGCGTGTCACTAGAGTGTTCGGGTGGCAACCCTACCCAGGCCACTCATTGGATAATGAAGATGAAGCAAAAACACTGATAAGTTATCACTCTGCGGATTCCTACTGTGCCAGTGTAAGTGCTGCTGTACAGGGGTGAGAGCAGGCTGATGACAGACAGGGCAGCCATCAGGGGGAGTACGGCTGATACTCATGTAAGGGGCCCGGGCAACCTGGGGGGCTCGCCCGGGTCCCTTACATGACTATCGGCCGACGGTGAAGGGCGAGGAGACGGAGGCCTAGCCCTAGCAGCGCAGGACCCCAGCATTGCCGCTGCAGCGGCTTTGAGACAAGCTAGGGCCCCATCAGCGACGCTGCTCATCTGATGTCGGACTGGCCGGGAGTGACGTCACGTTAGTGACGGGACGTCACTTCTGGCTGGTCCGGCGGCAGGCGAGGCCATGTGTGCAGGTAAGAGGAGCTAGGAACGAAGGAAAGGAGGGAGGGGAGGGAGTGATGCAGCCCTGACCAGCACACCTGAGACCCATTCAGAGTCCACCATAGACAGTCTCGGATGGGCTGTGCAGCATCTATGGTGGGCTCTGCAGGGTCACTCTCAGGTGGGTCCTGTGTCCAGCGCGTCACTAAGCCCTGCGTCCAGCACGTCACTAAGCCCTGCGTTCAACGCGTCACTAAGCCCTGCGTCCTGCCCTGATGACAGATGACAGGTTCTGGTACTTACGTTAGCTGTGAGCTCCCATTTACACTTGTGTAGCATGTAAGCATGCATTCATGGCACTGGGCTGGTCTATGCGCAACGAATGCAGCAAAGATGTACCTTTCATGTTTGTTACATATCTTTGTCCCCCAAAAAAATGTGTAAGGAAGCTCATGCAAATAAAAGGAGAACATTAGTAAGGAGTGGAACCCAAACCCCAGCGCTGCAAGGACAGAAGTCTATGCAGTCACTGAGCTTCTTTTATTATATCTGATATCCCTTTGCAGTCCTCTCCTGTGCTGACCGCCTGGCTGCCATAGCCAGTGTCCTCCACTGAAAGGTGCAAGAGTTTGCAACCCCCCCCCCCCACCACCACGTCTGGCGGGCGCACAGCTTCGCGGTTAGTGTAAGCGAAATGTAACGGAAAATTGGATGTAATCAGAGCGGTATTCCTTATTGATGTGGAATCTTGGAAATAGTTCACAGAAATCATAACACGTTCCTGTGTTTAGTACAATAGATCAGCAGTCTGTGTGCAGGTCCCTCTGATTACATCTCCCTGCCAGGCCGTCAGGATGTGAAACCCGTCAAAAATAAAACGTACTTTACATGCCGCTCTCCCTGCGATGGCACCGACGTTGATTAACGTCCATGGCTGACAGCGGCAACAATTCCTCCTCTGCAAAGGTAACCTGCTCTACCATAAAGAATAGAATCATTTAAAGGTAACCTGGGTCCGAAAATTTATGTTTCAAATATGGGTGGCCACCAAAAGATTCCATGACCTCATTGTTCCTTCTATCCATAGAAGACTCCAGTGTGTCTCTGCCCCTCCCACAACATGAGGTTTACCCAGGGGCGTCCCGAGGCCAGGGGGTCACCCAGAGCGCATACCGGGTGACACCCTACTGTGACGTCATCGCTCATGCGCGGTTATCTTATTGATACCTGCTGCCGGCCATCTTGGTGATGGACGCCGGCAGAGAGAGGAGGGGACATTCACCCGGCGGGATGAGGTATGCTGCCGGGTCCCCTCCTCTCTCCTGAAACTGTCGGGCTCTCGGTCAATGACTGAGTGCCTGACTTTTTAAAGGGGGTGACACCAAATTCAAGTCATTTTGGTGTCACCCCCACAATGGTGCCACCCGGGTGCGAGCCGCTCCCCCCGCACTCCCCTAGTGACACCTCTGGGTTTACCCCCAGTGGTTTTGCTGACTTAGAGTGTAAGCTCCTCTGGTACAGAGACTGATGTGACTGACTTATTGATCTCTGTACAGCACTGCGGACTATGTCAGAGCTATATAAATGTATAATAATAATAGTGTGTGACTGTGGTGGGGCATTAGAGTGTAAGCTCTTCTGTACAGAGACTGATGTTACTGGCTTAGTGTTCTCTGTACAGCACTACGGAATATGTCAGAGCTATATAATATAATAATAACAGTGCATGGCTGTGGGGGGACATTAGCTCCCCTGAGTGTAGGCTACTCCGCTGCAGAGACTGCTACCAATGACTCAGTGTTCTTTGTACAGCACTGCGGTATATGTTAGAGCTATATAAATGTATAATGATAGTCATTAAATGTATAATAGGGTGTGATTTTGGGGGGGCATTAGCGTGTTAGCTCCTCTGTACAGAGACTGATGTGGCTGGTTCAGTGTTCTCTGTACAGCCCCGTGGTATATGTCAGAGCTATATACAGTAAATGTATAATAATAGTCAGTGATTGTGGTGTGAATTAACATTGTCCGGAATATCTTGTCTGACCACAGGCAGCAAGTACTGAAAGCCCTTCTGGGATAAAGGCCTTTCCAGAAGGTTTTGGAAAGCAGATGGGGGCATCACCCTCATATTAAGAAAAGGTCCCACAACTAGTCATGTAGCTTCCATTACTCTTCATTTTTTAGGTGCATAGTAGTTGGCAGGCTGAGGACCTACGTTGGAGGCCTTGCTTCGGCCACTCACTTTCCACTTTGGCATTAAAATAATCTACTGACTCAGCACGGCTCAGGGAAAGTTGACCATAAGTTTAAAAAAAAAAGCAAGAATGAGTGAAAAGGCGGAAAAATGGGCTACACAGAGGAAGTCATAAATGAGAGTGGAGGTCACGACCCATAATCAGTCTCTTGGAACTCAAAGACCAACAGCCATAGAAAAAAAACAACTGCATGGCCAAGTAAATACATTCTGCAAGAAAACCCCACCAGAATCTGCTATAAATATACAAGGAGAAGAGGAAAAGTCTACAACAGACCCGAGAAGGTGGATGGAGACCAGCTTTATGGTATAGACGTTTACACAGAGGGGTCAAATGTATGAAGATTCCCAGGGCAGCTGACAAAGGTCAAGGAGGGTCCCGGCTGTTGTGTTCCAGACCTTGACAAGGATTTGGGAATCCTTTCCATACATCTTTAAGTGCTGCCGGACACTTCGTGAGTGAACATTAGACAGATCCAGGAAATGGTGCATAATGGAGGATTTCCTTGTGTCTGGGTCTAGGAAGAGGGTGGAAGTCCTACAGAGGTGGGAACATGTGTTTCAGTTCCAGAAACCTCATCTGGGGAAGGCAGAAGGAACCGTTCTTCCACAATATATTTACCTGTATTAGCCGTGTATCTGTAAAAAATAAGTCAAGGCAACTGGACTCGCTGTATTTTTCCTGAGAACTTTTCACTGGTCATCCAACCAGCTTTCTCAGTTCGGAATGACTTGTACAAAAAATTATCTGGGAATAAATATGGTGAATGTTGCTCCAATCCACATAATCTGTTAATCGCAACCAGGTGTTGATTGCATTTGGCCATTGGAGCTAGGAGGTGTTATTAACCTGCCCAGGGAGAGGTGTTAAAACAGCACTGTATGTGACAGACAATAGATGTCTCACCTCCACCCCCAACTCTATTCAAGCTTGGCTTCTCCCTTTTTACATAAATGGCCTCTTTCACGCCTCTCTTAAACCAGTCCTCCTCCCTGTCTAGGATGCGTACTTGACGGTCTTCAGAGGAGTGACCTTTTTCCTTTTAGATGTAGGTACTCTGCTGAATCCTGACCAGAGGGTTTGGCTCTTCTATGCTGTGCCATGTGCTGGTGTAGCTGCTGTTTTGTCTCACCGACATACAATTCTGAGCACTCCTCACTGCACCGGACGGCATACACAATGTTGTTCATCTTGTGTTTTGGTGTTGGGTCTTTTGGGTGAACCAGTTGTTGCCTCAGTGTTTTGCGGGGTTTAAAGCAGACGGGGATGTGATGTTTTTTTAAAAACCCTTCTGAGTTTCTCAGACGCCCCCAGCTACATATGGGATGACCAAATTCTTCCGTTTGTCATGCTTTTCACCCTCACTGGTACTCTTGGCATTCTTTCCTCTTCTTTCTATTTTGACAAAAGCCCAGTCTGGATACCCTACAAGTTTTAAGGGACCCCCCCTGAGGTGTTTGAATTCCTTCATCTTGGCCTCTGTTCTGGTGGGAATTTTCTCTGCCCGGTGGTGACAAGCCAGGTCTTCTCATTTAACATCAATACCTGACCTCAGAAATGGGCACACATTTTTACAGACACGCTTCAAAATATTTTCCAAAACCTTCCCACTAGAGTAGAATGTGTTATAGGCGTAAAAGGGGGGCAACTCCATGTTAGTGTCTGGGGTTTTGGAATGGGATGTCCAACAAGCTCATGTAGGTGTGATCAGGGCTGGATTTCCCACAAGGCCAACCAAGGCCTGGCCTCGGGGCAGCAGGGAGTAGAGGGGCAGCAGGAGTGTGGAATTCCTATCTCCCGAAGCATGCAGTTCCGTGCGCCGGGCGGTTTGTTGTTTTCTACATTTAGCCCTGTTGTGGGCAAACAGAGCTAAATGTATAGTGAGTAAAACCACTTGTTTTGTGATCTTGGTAATGTCGCCGAGATCACTTGTATGCAGCCGGCAAGTCTGCCATTCTCTATTGGGGGGCAGGGGGGTTTGGCGGGTAGGGGGGCGCATTAAGGAACTTGGCCTTGGGGCAGCAGAGAGAGTAGATCCGGCCCTGAGTGTGATGGTCAGGTGTCTTTAGGCCATAGAGTATTTGTGTCCAATAATCATCATAGGAAATGCTGCCTCTCTGCCAGTGCTGCCTTATAGGCACAAGCCTAATGGTAAAACCAACTCTGGCTTGGGTAAACGAAGTGGAAACAAAGAAAAGGAACGCACACCGAGAGGGTAGAGTTAATTCATTCCACTAAAATAATTGTTTACAAGATCTGTAGATGCAACTATCATGTTTTGGGGGTCCAGAGCTGCTACCTTCCATCAGGGCTCGTGTTCTGTGTGGAGAAAGAGTTGGATGTGCTCAAAAAGGGAATTAAAACTTGCACAGGAGTTCATAGGAGTGCCCCTCAATAGGTGATGGGAACAGAGCCATCTGTCCACCTCTCTGGGTTGGTTTATGACACCACCGGTCTTCTATGCTTAGAAAGGGTCACCATCCTGAGAGCGCCTATCAAAGAAACAAACATTTCAAAATGGCCACCGACAGCAAGTTGTGTTGTAGCCATTTGGAAGATGTTTCTTCACTTCCCTTATTTTATTCCCCCCTTCAGCTGCCAGTTTATTATTGCCAGGAGTACGTGATGTCCGAAGATATGGACCTTTGCACAACATTTTGTTATGAGACGGCCCAGGAGGGATTTGGGATCCAACTGGAGCAGATAGAAAATGACTCTGGGAGTACAGAGACCTTTGTGACTCAGCTTCTACCCTCTTCGTCTTTCCCACACACAGCTGAACTGTCATCGTCTGAATCGGTGCTATATATAAGATCCGCAGCACCATTTGTCTGGCTGGTTAACAGGCCACCCTGTGCCATAAAGCGTTTGGCATTAACGAGGCCTGCAAGGTTAAGTGACAACATCTACATGTCCAAAGTCTGAGTCATGGCCGTCGCCGGGCCAAACATGTATTTACTGGAAGTTTTCATGACATCTATTAGTAATAAACACGCTGGAAGGGAAAAGAAAAGAACATCTTTTTTTTGTTGCCCTTGCTGTGATAACAAAATTCTTTTCTAAATAACATAACAAAAGCCAAATAATCAGTTTGGGTCAAGACTGTCAAGAAATTCAGTTTGATTGGAGTTGTCTGGCAGTGATGCAGGGATGAGCAGCTTAAAGGAGAACTATGAGGGGGGTGCTTTTCACTCACCTCATAGTTCTAGCCGACCTGTGACAATGAGGTCGGCTCAGTAGATCGGGAGGTGAGTGAACACATACCGGTGTTCGCTCACCTCTCAATCCTGTCACGGCTCTCTGCCGTGACAGGGGAGGGGCTGGATTCCCCCCTCCCCGCTCCGATCTGCCAGCGCTGACTGGCGGAATGGACGGGGGAGGGGGCGGGTACAGCTGGCTCTGCCTCTGGATAGGCAGAGCCAGCTGTCAGTCACGCAGCTGGGCTGATCTCAACATCGATGTCGGGATCCGCTCCGGCTGCGGCGTCTCAGTATATAGTGATCTGTAGCTCGTGGTATACTGAGCTTAGGGTGACGGGAGGACGCTAGTTTGTCCTCCCGTTACCCTAAGGAGAACTATGGGGAAAAGCCTTAACCCCATAGTTCTCCTTTAAAGACAAATTTAAGGAGGCGGGGGAGGGTGTACTCCTTTAAAATTTACTTTTTTAAATTTGCATATGAGAGTGTAGCTCACTGTTGTAACATCACTTAGATCTATAGCAAAGTTCACTTGCTGGATGCCTTCAAGCAGATAAACCCAGTCATTAAAACGTAATATAAGCTTTAAGGTGCCATATACCTCTTTCAAAGGTCACTTTCAGTTTATTTAAAACTGAAGCTTTCAATAAAATAATCCCTGGTGAGCCTGCCATCAAGGTTCTTGTTCAACCACTTCCTGTTCAGAGTGACAACTCTATGTCCCTGTCTACCAGTTGTGTTCCTGTGTAGTCAACCCGTCATGCAGGCTTCTGATGGAGACTACATTCAGCACTTTAATACCATATTACCCAGGTTTGGTCAACTGCCTTTACCAACGTAGGGACGCCGCTGCCATAAGCTGGAGTGTCCTTCCCAAAATGTAGTGCTTGCAGCTGGGCTGTAGCCAGCCTGAGCTTTGTTTATGTAATCTGTATGCGTTGGGTTTCCCCTTAAGCCCAAGACATTGGTTCTGTCTGCTGCTGTTGATTGTTCTCCAGGGGATAAAAGCAGTGTGAAGCTTCTGTACTTGCCTCCCCGGTTTTGCCTGGAGAGGATGTCAGGGGGAGATGTGTGTTTGCCTCTCAGGCCCTTGCTTTGGGTAAGAAGCAGAAAGAAGGGTTTTGTTCACAAGGCTGCCTAACTGGGTCTACAGAATCTAAACTGCCCTGTGGCAGAGACCTAGGAAACTGGAGGGCAGCTTCCCAACTGGGTCTACAGAATCCAAGCTGGCGTGTGGCAGAGGCCTAAGAAACTAGAAGGTCGCTGACTAACTGGGTCTACAGAATCCAAGCTGCCTTGTGGCAGAGACTTAGGAAACTGGAAGGTCGCTGACTAACTGGGTCTACAGAATCCAAACTGCCCTGTGGCAAAGGCCTAAGAAACTGGGAGGTAGCTGCTTAACTGAGTCTACAGAGTCCCACCTGGCTTGTGGCAAAGACCTAGGAACCTGCAAGATAGCTCCCCAACTGTGTCTACAGAATCTAAGCTGACTTGTAGCAGAGGCCTAGCACAATGGAAGATAGTTGCCCATCTGGGCCTAAAGAACACTTGGAGAAGTCTGCTGTGTGGAGGGATGTTTGCTGCTGTGTATCCTGTACCCAGTGGCGTAACAACCGGGGGGGCGCAGGACTGAGGGGGGCGCCATCACTGACCCCCGCTAAACGAAGGCCCTGGCCGCAGATGCAGTGGCTCCCTCTCTATTAGAGAGAGTTATTGGCAAAATTTCTGCCCCGGGCGCCAATAACTGTGGTTACACCACTGCCTGTACCCCTAACCCTCTCTCCTCGAGGCAGCCCTCCCAAAGACTAAAGCGGGGCTACAAATAAGCCAGAAGGCAAATATGAATCATCACATATCCCAGTCTGCGGAGAAGTATAACGATTGTGTTAAGACAACCTCCATCATCACTTTGCAGTCATACTGCCTTGTAACTCTCCCGCTGAAACCGCTTTCTCGGCCAGCCAGTAAACATTAGAAGTTGTGGATTAATGGTGCTGATAAGTAATCACACCATCAGGTCATACTTGGATGTCAAACATAAGACATTACTCATTGCCCAAATATAAATATTGACCAATTAGAAAGTCAGCGGCTTGAAGATACCAGAAGATCGGCAAAAAAAGGACTTTCTGTATCAAAGCTGCAGAAACTAACCTGAATTCTGAGCCCAGCAGCCATCTCCCACACCTGTGCAGGAAAGGGCGGAATGGACAAAACTTCTGTACTATGCCATCTACAGGAGCCGAAATCCAAGAACAAAAATGGGATATATAGTACCTTACCGGTCCAGTTCTTAGATGTGGCGGCTGCATTCGTTTTTTGTTTTCTGGCTAAATACATTTTCTGCAAGTACAGACATTTTCCTGTTGATCCTGCCATAAATCCAGTATTCCTCAACTTCCTGTGCACTAAAATGAAATATCAAACAGTGTTGTGAGTGTACCCAGCTATTTGTTTTTATAAACTACAGCACACCTCCGTATGTAATGGAGAAAAAAATGGGGAAGGTATTTGTAGTCCAAATCAAGAGCACAGCCTAGGGTGACAGCACAGTGGGTACAGTACTGTGTGTGTGTGAGCACTATCACCCCAGGGGTTCACTCCCCTGGACACAAATACAAGTGTATGGGCACAGGGGCGTCCCGAGGCTGGGTGACACCCGGAGCGGTAACCGAGTGTCACCCCGCCGAGACGTCACTGCGCATGCGTGTGACGTCACCACACGCATGCTCGATGGCGTCATCGCGCACGCGCAGCAGTATTCTGATACCTGCCGGTGCCCATCTTGGTGATGGACGCCGGCAGAGAGAGGAGGGTACAGTCACGCGGTGGGATATGCCGCCGGGTCCCCTCCTCTCACCTGATACTGTCGGGCGTTCGATCCATGACCGAGCGCCCGCCTTTTCAGAGGGGGGTGACACCAAAATGACTGTGAGTCATTTTGGTGTCACCCCTCCATTGGTGTCACCCGGGTGCGGGCCGCACCCCCCTTGTGACGCCACTGTATGGGCATACAGCATAAAATATTCCTGCGTTGGCGGATCCTTGGAAACTCAGCTGCTGTGTTTTTGTGTCCATAGGATTGTAAGGACAGAGTATCCTGAATGTAGGTACACGAGTGTAAACGTAAGTACTGGCGTTTACCTGCGCACGAGTATGGGCATAAGTTTCTGAACATGGAGGATTCCAATTCGGGAACTTACGCCCTTATGCATGCGCGTGCAATTGCCAGTAATTGCATTTACAAGTGCAAACCCGCTTACAATGTATTTTCACAAATATGGACCCAGAAACACATCAGTTGGTGCTCCCGAGCCTGCTTTACACTGTATGCCTATGCACCTATATTTGCGTCCTTGTGAATGAGCCTCTAGGACAGGAAGTGGGTTATTGGCAGGATCACCATGCGAAAACAAAGGGAAAAAAAAGCCTGAAAAAGAAAACTAAAATAATAGCTACAAAGGGAAAATTAATCAATCAATACATTAATTAATTAAAAAAACAAAACTTTAGGGAAGTGGGAGGTGGTCCCCCTGGCAAGGTACATAACATGTGACCTGGTATGGTGGTGGTGGTGGGGAGGGGGGTGGGGACATGCTATCTGCCCCTTTCTTTTCTGGACATTAAGGCCTTGTTCACACCAAGCGCGTTCCAGGAGCAGAGCAGAGCAGAGCAGAGCAGAGCAGTTACAGACCGGAGCAAAACTGCGTCCAATGTATTCCAATGGTATTATTAGCTCCAGTTCACATCGCAGCGTTCAGTTCCAGGCCCTATTTTACCTGCTCTGGAACGCATGCAAACGCATCAAACACGCATGCAAACGCCTGGAACGCACTGAAAGCCCATGTTAAACGAAACGGTCCGGAACGCATCAAAAACGCGGCACAACCCGCTACCCACATTGGACCCGCTACAGCTCGCAGTATACTGAGACCGCCGCAGCCGGGACGGATCCCGACATTACTGTCTGGATCCGCCCAGCTGCGTGATTGACAGCTGGCTCTGCCTATCTAGAAGCAGAGCCAGCTGTACCCGCCCCCTCCCCCGTTCGTTCCTCCAGTCAGCGCTAGAGGATCGGGCAGGGGAGGGGGGAATCCCTGCAGGGAGCCGTGAGTGACAGTCACAGCTCTCTGCAGGGACATGATCGAGAAGTGAGCGAGCGACGGTATGTGTTTTCTCACTTCCCGATCTATTGAGCCGACGTGTGACAGTTTCATTGTCACAGGTCGGCTAGAACTATGAGGCTGAGTGATTTTCACTCACCACATAGTTCTCCTTTAAGGATCAATTACACTATTGCCCCAAATGACAATGTCAAGGGGCGACAGAGAAAGATCAATGGGGGGGGGCTTTATAATTTTGCTATGGGGCCCCATGTTTAAATAAAGCCTTGCCTTACTTTCAGCGAGTGAACAAGCCCGGAGAGTTCTATCATCAGCTGAGCTGGGTTTTTTTTCTTCCCCTAACAGCTTCTATTTAAATCTCCCGATACTATCCAGAGTCTGGTTAGTGTTCAGTGGAAAAAATACAGTTAAGAAGGAAACAAACGACCTGGATTATCTCATAAAAAAAACAAAAAACCAGCATAAGGTAAAGAGTGAAAGTGTCCGCGGGTTTGGCCATCACTCTTAGGTCTCAGAACAGAACAAATGTGACCTGGATCTTCTAGGAAATTGATCATCAGTCAAATGCTTAACAGGAAAACCTGGAGACTCTAAACTGCACATACAGTATATTGTATGTTCATGTTACTGAGCTCTCTCGAAGACAAGTATATAAAAAGACATCATGGTTCGGGTAGGAGAATGAGTGCGATGGTAGTGTTCATTGGGGGGGCTTTGGAAGCAAAAACAAAAAGGAAAGAAGAATTAATCGCCAACATCTCCTAACACCCAAACCCAACCTAACACTTCCTCAAATCCCTAGACTTCCTAAGCCCTAAAAATCCACCCAACCCCTAAAATAATTTGACAAATGCAAACAACTTAAAGTGACACTAAACTCAGGAGATAAACCTTAAAAATACATTCAAGTACCCAAACTCTGAACAACAATGTATCTTATTTGTGTATCACTCGGCTGTAGATCCTCCAATCATCTCTGAATTGGTGCTGACACTGTCCTTCCTTCTGGGTGGGAGCTAGGGTTGCCACCTGTCCAGGATTCACCCGGACAGTCCAGGTTTTGATGGCAGCTGAGACCTGGACACATGATGTCAGACAGACAGGGGCAACCAAAATTAAGATAGGGGCTACTGGCCCTCCAGTAAAAATAGTCTCAACTTTCATATTTACACATGAATGGGTGACGTTATTTACATACGAATAAGCCACGACTCATTCTCCCCAAAAAATTTCTGTGCGTCGCTAGAGTGTTTGGGTTTCGCTGGAAGAAAAGGTGGCAACCCTAGTGGGAACTACTTTTGTTCCCCATGGTCCCCGTGTGTGTTGTAGAGTAGTCACCGCTCCAAGCTCCCCCCCGGGATGGAGTACAATGTCATGTTTAGTTTACTAATTTGCATTGAGATTGTAGTCCATCCCGGGAGCAAGCTTGGAGCGGTGACTACTTTACAACACACACAGGGACCATGGGGAACAAAAGTAGCCCCCCTCCAGAAGGGAGGACAGTGTCCAGCACCAATTCAGAGATGATGATTTGAGGATCCAGGGGCCATTTAAAGTCTATAACGCCTGTTAAAAACTTCCAGTAACTACTTAAATTATTGCTGTTGATTTCTACCAAAAACTTCCAATTTTACCCAATATTTGTGAAAATTGAAAACTCAATTTTTCTCATCTGTAAACATTAAGTTTAGCCCCTTCCCTTTATTTTCCTGAAATGATGATGTCCTCTTAGGGTCTATTTACCTTTTCACGTGTGTTACCACAATGCACAGTGCAGTAAGGTACAGGATATGCTCTTCTGCATTGTGGTGCCATTTATGTTGGATGGCACCAATGAAAATGGGTCCCCCAGTAACTTTCTGTTATTTGGAGGACTTTTTTTGTATTTAAGACTGATGTGAAAAGTAATTTGATTTGACAAATCCTGGATGTTTGCCTTTGAATTGAAAGCAATGATTATTTGGGTTTTTGGTGAAAGTTCCATGAAGAAGATTTGAATGGAGAGCTTCCATCGGTTCCAGGGCTGAATTCTTCTCAGATGCATGGATGGGGGAAGTCTAATGATCACAATGCTAAATTACGAAGTTACTGAAGTTTCTGTTCATTTGTATTGGTGCCCCAATGCTCGCGTGTGCTTTTGTAGGCACTTTAGGCTACGTTGGCAGCCCGTTATATTTTAAACCTCCAGTAAAAATAGTCTCAACTTTCATATTTACACATGAATGGGTGACGTTATTTACATACGAATAAGCCACGACTCATTCTCCCCAAAAAATTTCTGTGCGTCGCTAGAGTGTTTGGGTTTCGCTGGAAGAAAAGGTGGCAACCCTAGTGGGAACTACTTTTGTTCCCCATGGTCCCCGTGTGTGTTGTAGAGTAGTCACCGCTCCAAGCTCCCCCCCGGGATGGAGTACAATGTCATGTTTAGTTTACTAATTTGCATTGAGATTGTAGTCCATCCCGGGAGCAAGCTTGGAGCGGTGACTACTTTACAACACACACAGGGACCATGGGGAACAAAAGTAGCCCCCCTCCAGAAGGGAGGACAGTGTCCAGCACCAATTCAGAGATGATGATTTGAGGATCCAGGGGCCATTTAAAGTCTATAACGCCTGTTAAAAACTTCCAGTAACTACTTAAATTATTGCTGTTGATTTCTACCAAAAACTTCCAATTTTACCCAATATTTGTGAAAATTGAAAACTCAATTTTTCTCATCTGTAAACATTAAGTTTAGCCCCTTCCCTTTATTTTCCTGAAATGATGATGTCCTCTTAGGGTCTATTTACCTTTTCACGTGTGTTACCACAATGCACAGTGCAGTAAGGTACAGGATATGCTCTTCTGCATTGTGGTGCCATTTATGTTGGATGGCACCAATGAAAATGGGTCCCCCAGTAACTTTCTGTTATTTGGAGGACTTTTTTTGTATTTAAGACTGATGTGAAAAGTAATTTGATTTGACAAATCCTGGATGTTTGCCTTTGAATTGAAAGCAATGATTATTTGGGTTTTTGGTGAAAGTTCCATGAAGAAGATTTGAATGGAGAGCTTCCATCGGTTCCAGGGCTGAATTCTTCTCAGATGCATGGATGGGGGAAGTCTAATGATCACAATGCTAAATTACGAAGTTACTGAAGTTTCTGTTCATTTGTATTGGTGCCCCAATGCTCGCGTGTGCTTTTGTAGGCACTTTAGGCTACGTTGGCAGCCCGTTATATTTTAAACTGACTTCTTTAACTCAACGCAGGTTAACATGCAACATAACGTGCAATCAGCGCCGGATTTCCCACAAGGCCCAGCCTTGGGGCAGCAGGGAGTAGAGGGGCAGCAGGGGTGTGCAATTCCTATCTCCCGACGCCTGGCATATGGAGTTGTTTTCTACATTTAACCCTGCTTTGGGCAAGCAGAGCTAAATGTACTGTTACATACAAGTGTACGGGCGGCTATAGAGCCGCTTGATTGCAATTATGGTGCGTGGGCAGGGCCGGATTTCCCACAAGGCAAACCAAGGCCCGGCCTCGGGGCAGCAGGGAGTAGAGGGGCAGCAGGGGTGTGAAATTCCTATCTCCCAATGCCCGGGACATGCAGTTTCGGGTGACGGGCGGGTGTTTGTTTTCTACATTTAGCCCTGCTTTGGGCAAGCAGAGGGGAATGTACAAGGAGGAAGCCGCCGCTTGTTTTGTACAAGTGATCTCAGGGATGTTGCCAAGATCACTTGTATGCAGCCTGCAGGTCTGCCATTCTCCATTGGGGGGTTTGGCGGGTAGAGGGGCGCATTGAGGAACCTGGCCTTGGGGCAGCAGAGAGACTAAATCCGGCCCTGCGCGCAATACTACACTGCAATGAAGTAATTTGGCCCTTAGACATCCTTTCCACTGCCCCGACCCTTAGCTGCTTTTGATTTCAATATAATTATCTTATTAGGTGATGAAAACACAACCTGAAGGATGACAATATATTGGACTCCACCAAAAAAAGATTAGGGTTGGAAAGTCACCTTCCTTCACCTAATAAAATTTCTCGACGACCGATGAGAAAAGTAATAGATCTAACAATGCCTACATACGTGCCCTTTAATTGAAAGCAATGATTATTTGGGTTTTGGTGCAGGTTCCCCTATGATGATTTGAATGGAGAACTTCCTTCGGTTCCAGCGCTCAATCCTTCTCAGATGCTTGCACGGGGGGGAAGCCTATTGATCGCTATCCCAATGCTAAATTGCACCTTTATTTAATGGAAGGGTTGATGGTATACAGCTGTGTTTGTTCCTTGTTCCTCGCCAGGTTAGTCTGCCCTGTAATCAGAGATTTGTCTGGAGTTTTGTTGTTTTCTTAACTCGCACAATACGGTTGTAGATTTAATCGATAAGGCAGAGCAGATAGAAGAACAAGCTTTCCAAAAAGTTACTGAAGGAACCAACACAGCTAGATGGAGCTGAACCTTTCTAAGCTCATGCCGTTATCTCATGGAAAGTCTACCATTGCTAGTAGGACACAACGAGTCCCTTGTTTTTATAATGGGTGGGTGCGTTAAGGGTTTGCCCATTCAGATGTGGTCTTTCAGCTGTAGGTGTCCTGATTTGGAGCTGGACTCAAGGCATATGCTGGCCTTTTGGTGAGATATCTAAGAGAGAATATCCGGCACTCAACTCAAGAAGATCTGTATCAATCATAATGTCTTGAAAGACATAAAAATCCATACATGGATGGACAAATCTTTGGGGAGATCTTCTGCCATAGGTGTTGGATCTGCTCTGGTCCACCTTGGCACCTTTAGTATAATCTTTAAAGGCGTTTTAAAGTCACCCCTGTTACAACACCCACATTGTAATAGGAATACGGACTAAGTTGTTTTTGATAATACAATCAACTCAATCCCTTTTATGTAGTGAGTAGGAATGCACCGATACCGATATTAGTATTGGTGCCGATGCCGAGTATTTGGGTGAGTACTCGTACTCGCCCAAATGCTCTGATGCCTTGCCCGATACCGGAGTTTCCTTTATCATGAAGCCGTGCAGCGAGTCATTACATGCTGCCCAGCTTCCAGAGTGGCCAGGAAGCCGGCTCCATGCTCTCTCGTCACTTTTTGCCAATCAGGAAGCCGGGCGGCGAGTCATTACCCGCCCCCACTGGCTTTCTGATTGGCCAGAAAGCCGGCCTCATGCCCTGTTGTTATCTGGCTTCCTTAACTGGAATTCCTGTATCGGTATTCGGGATTGGCGAGTACCGAAAAAAAAATACCCGTACTCGTACTAGATGCCGAAAAACCGGTATCGTTGCATCACTGGTAGTGAGAGCTGCCTTCCATCTGCCCATCATTTTCGACAACTTCAACTTCCCAGTGTGCTCTGTGTCTCTTTCCCTGCTGCTTGATGTGCATCAATCTCAATTTCTCAAGACTACATATCCCATCATGCATTGCTTCCAATGATTATGTTACATTGTAACTAGATCAATATGGTTATCAGGAGTGGGATAGAACTTATGGTAATCCAATATAGAAATACATATTTAGTCTTAGTTTTTGACCATAGATGGCCACCTTTAAGGTGTTTCAGCTCCTCCTATTGCAGTCTTCATAAACCTATTAATCCTGTATAATAATAATAGTAGTAATAATAATAATATTATGAAGCAAATGCCCAGATAAAAGGCATCTGAAGATATATATCAATATATACATTTAATTAAGAAAAGTGGGATCCACAGAAAAGAACATTTGCTGGGGTTCTCTTCCCCTGTTTTGCGGGCAGATCCTCCCCCATGATCAGGGCCGGATTTCTCACAAGGCCAACCAAGGCCCGGCCTCGGGGCAGCAGGGCGTAGAAGGGCAGCAGGGGTGTGGAATTCCTATGCCCAGGCGGGTAGTTGTTTTCTACATTTAGCTCTGCTTTGGGCAATTTGCGTCACAATTTGCGTCAGATGCTAGGTCTGTCACAATGTCCACCTTAATGTAATTCTTTGGGGGTCTTTAGCACACACGATGCATTTCCTACCTGACTTACAATCCTTCCAAAACCAAGTGGAACAAATTTTTCCTCCCCCGGCTTCTCTTGGCGGACAAATGTTTTATATTTAGGACATTTGTAGAGCGGAGCCTCAAACATCTGTTCTTGGCGGAGCACACGCAGAGTGTTTGTGTATGTTCAGCATCTGTATACAATTTACGTATAGGATAAGAGGATGTCAGATACGGAGCTGTACATTCATTCCAGGGCGCATAATGAAGCCCGGCCTCGTCCCCGCCGCCCTGATAACGTCGCTGATTGGCACGATGGAATGAAAGGGAATTATTACACAGGACGGGCATGTATGTTCCCGACGGGGTCGCAGGTCGCTTGATGTCACCAGCCCGTGGGGGAACTATACCGCCCTGTAGGAAATGTACATATTTATAGCTGGTTACACAATGTTCTCGGAGCCGTACGGATCAGTGGGGGATTTTAAACACAAATTGGCTGCCTGTAAATACTTAAAAAAGGGTTTTCAGTTAGAGAAAGTTGGGTTTATGAGCTCGCCCGCCATTTCTTGCAAGTTTAACTAAATCCATCTTTTGCAGCTCCCTTCTGTGCTTTTCGCCCAGGCTTCTCTATCCTCCAGTGGGGATGAGATGAGTCTCAGGTGCTGCGCAAACTGCTGGCGCTAAATAAATCCTATATAATAGTAATTTTTCCAAAACCGATTTAGCCATCAACATATACATATTGCAATACGTGTGTATATA
>NW_017306315.1:2068717-2087349 GCF_000935625.1 Nanorana parkeri
CAGACCTGCAGGCTGCATACAAGTGATCGCGGCGTCATCTCCGAGATCACTTGTACAAAACAAGCGGCGGCATTGGGAGATAGCAATTGCACACCCCTGCTGCCCCTCTACTCCCTGCTGCCCCGAGGCCGGGCCTTGGTTTGCCTTGTGGGAAATCCGGCCCTGCCCACGCACCATAATTGCAATCAGGCGGCTCTATAGCCGCCCGTACACTTGTATGTAACAGCTCTGTATCAAATGTTTACAGTGTCCTGCTCGTGTGCACATGCACGGGGCGCGTGTGAGCATGTAAAAAGAAAATCACCATACGTATATGGCGAACCGCATTGGAGAACAAGTCATCCATATGTCTTTATACAAATGATTGACAGCAAGTGGTTAAAAAAGGGTCATATGTAATTTTTATCTGTTGTGGTGCGCTGGCAGCCCATTTGCACACTAACTAACAGAGAGTGAATCCGGTCCTGTGCGTGGGAGTGTGCAACCCCCCTCACCCCGGGTGGCGCTGCCAGCTATCCCGGGGTCCACTGTCCCTCATACCGGCCCAGGACCGGCGAGAGTCTATTCCGTTTACACTTCCAGCTACTGATCTCCCCTCTGATCACTGAAGACGGAAGTGATGTGTATTACATGACTTCCACTTTCAATGTGTAATTTCTCCGGCTGCTGTAGCCGGAGAATAAGCAGATCTGTGCTTCATCAGCTTCTTTGGAGTCCCTAGGGGACATTTGGGGTCTAATATACTCCTAGCGTCTCCATAAAGAAGACTCGTCACTGTATCTGTGTTTGTTGACCACCATGTGATAGCAATAAAGTTAAGTGTAAAACATAAAAAAGTTTTAAAAAAAATAAAGTCAAAAAGACACCCCCCCCCCCAGTGGTGATGAAATACCACCAAAATAAATCTCTATCTGTCCCAAAAAATGATATAAAATGAATTTCCAGTACAGTGGTGCATGACAGAATACATGTCAGTCAAAGTACCTCAGCGTTGAGTGTGAATGGACCCTCAGGAGTTTCCACTTTTCTTGTCAACAGCGGAATCGGTATTTTCTCGGAGATGTCTATTCCCCCCGAAATCACTCCGCTCATCCCTACGGTCTATTGGCACAATGCGGGTGTCAGGGCCTGGACTGCATAAAAAAATAAATACATAAGTCATAGGAAGCCATAGAGATATTTGGTTACTTTGTTAACGGCTTCGCTATTTACAGAGTCTCCTGGGGGCCCATCGCGGTTGGAGTCCCCGGTAATTCGGAAATTATTCCGTACTGGAAGATGTACTCATCGATCTGCGAGGTGTTTACATGATAGTTTTTGGAAAATTAAAAAAAAAACTGTTATGACAAAGCTCAGATTTTCCAAATAAATACGCCGCGTTCTTCGGAATAAGTAAACGCTACCGCATTGTCAGCTGTTTATTAGCGGCCCCTCCAATTAATGCCACGCCGGATTATCTGTTACATAAACACGGCGAGGCAGAGCTTGCACAGAACCCCCTCTACTTTAAACAGACACAACGCCTTCTCTGGCCTCCTCCAGCCTCCACTTTCCTCTCCTGCTGGTCACAGAACTTCCTTCTGCTGGAGGACGGGAGCTGATCAACGAGGGATTTACCAACGTGTCTTGATTTCCGAGCACACCGCGGGGAGTGAGATCCGGGATATACCGGACTTTTTTTCGGGCGCACTGCGTCTGCACCACCTCATGAAAACAGAAGTGCAGTAAATTTTAAAAAACTATCGCATTCACGTCTGGGCGTGCCAAAACGCGTTTCCAGAAGCGCGACAACGTTCGACACAAAATTTATATGAGCCATGTGCTGTTTATGTTTGTCACGAGGTGCAGGAGCTAGACTTGAGTCCCTGTGGACACTACGCGATGCGGGAATGCACAAACATAAACATGCGTTTGTGCACGTTCGTGCTCATTTTTTGTCCACATGGCGCCCATTGATTGCAAGGGTTGCCACGCACGTGAGAAACGCGGCAAAGTAGCATTTTCAGCTGCAAGCGTTTGACACACGTGGGAAGAAAACACGCGTTTTACCGGCTACATTTGGGGCAGTGGCGTCACAAGGGGGGTGGCGTCACAAGTGGGTGACACCCCTCCAGGTGTCACCCAGCTTAGGGACACCCCTGATTTGGGGTGCCATTACCAAGTAATGGCACCTCAAGCGCAATGCAAGCTTTGAACGTGTTGCATCAATGCGCGTCAAAGTGCTTGCTTCGGCGCATGTTCACGTAAAGTGAAGATGTGAACAGTAGACATGTAACCCCATAAAAAATGTGTTTTGTTTCGTATAGATTCAGATTTTTTTTTTTGGGGGAGGGGGGGGGGGGGGTCGGGTTGGTACAATACAATACAGCAGCAGCTCGCGGTATACTGAGCCTAGGGTGATGGGAGGACGCTAGTTTGTGTCCTCCCGTTACCCCAAGGAGAACTATGGGGAAAAGCCTTAACCCCATAGTTCTCCTTTAAACAAAACTCACAAAAAAAAAAAAATGTGCAACACGCTTGCAATGTCATTGCTTATTAATAGCACCCCATTAAAAAAATGGAAAAAAAAAACCTATTGTGCTACATGAGCTTTCTTCCGGTGTTTGAGGCACATGTGACACCCATTGAAATCAATGGGGACATGCAGGAAAAAAAGCATGAACCTGACGCCCGTTCCATAGGTGTGAAGAAGCACATATTGAATTTCCATAAGTTCTGTCCCGCTCCTAATAACCATATTCGTCTAGACGTCATTATACTGATGTTCATTGATCTGGTCCATTGATTTGGTTAATGGTGACCCGAGTCAACATCTAGATCTAAAGCACCAAGGGTCCCTGCAAGTTTTTGAAAGCCAAGATCTCCTCCTCCTTTCACTTCTCATCTTCCGATCTGAATATAGTGGTTTCTTTCTTACGAGATCCGGGACATGGTTGATATTTTATGGTTTGTGAAATCGGATAGGTCATTTATGTACACTTGATCGATGCTTCTTCGACCTATGACCTGTAGCTTGTAGCCCCACGCCATAAGTGTTTAAAGGAGAACTATGAGGTGAGTGCTTTTCACTCACCTCATAGATCTAGCCGACCTGTGACAATCTGACTGTCACAGTTCGGCTCAGGAGATCGGGAAGTGAGTGAACACATACCGGCGTTCGCTCACCTCTCGATCCTGTCACGGCTCTCTGCCGTGACAGGGGAGGGGCTGGATTCCCCTCTCCCCGCTCCGATCCGCCAGCGCTGACTGGTGGAACGGACGGGGGAGGGGGCGGGTACAGCTGGCTCTGCCTCTAGATAGGCAGAGCAAGCTGTCAGTCACCCAGCTGGGCGGATCTCGACATCGATGTCGGGATCCGCTCCGGCGTCTCAGTATATACTGAGGTATACTGAGCTTAGGGTAACGGGAGGACGCTAGTTTGTGTCCTCCCGTTACCCTAAGGAGAACTATGGGGAAAAGCCCTGACCCCATAGTTCTCCTTTAAGTCACTAACCCGATCTATTTATATCTTTTTAACTTTGAACCAACCACTACGACTTGTTTTTTTATTGCAACTTTGTATTGTTCGGATTCTGTACTTCTGAAAACTTCTAATAAAAACGAATATTGAAAGCCAAGATGAGCTGTTTGGGTACTGTGTGAACCATAAAGGAGGTCCATGTATTGGAGAATCTTTGCAATTGCTCAGTATACATTAAGGGGAATTTATCAAAACTGGAGCAGACAAAATCCAGAGCAGCTGTGTATCAGGGTTGACTTAACAGTCATCTGAAACAGGGCGAGCATGGGGGAGAGCGTTCTTTTATAACCTGTATTGTGAGAGCGTTCTTTTATAACCTGTATAGGTGTATTGTGAAACGCTCTGGATAGCCAGTTATTGCCAAAGAAGATGGTTTAAGTCCGGTTTCGCCCGGCTAGATGCAGTTTTTATTTTCACTGTTAAGCGGCCACCCCTTCTGGGGAGAATCACTCAGCATCCCCTCCCTCATCCTCAGGCGTTCAATACTCCTATATATTCCTACACATAGAAAATACAATCCTTCCCGTCTATGCGGTCAGACCACAGGATGTGGACCCACTCCTCGGCACGGGCTGCTCCTTCTGATGTGGTCAGCTCTCTGCGGCGACCCAAAACTTAAATACTTCTCTGTTGTGCAATCCAGAAGGAAGCCGTGCGCTTTGTGTTGGAAAAAGAGAGTTGAGAACAGATTTTGGTGAGCAATCTGTGCTTATTACCGATTTATTAATGATTTAAGGCCGTGACACACTGCACGCGAAGCCGTGCAGAGCGAAGCAAAGCTCTCCGGCACGGAGCTTCGCGTGCAGTGTGTGAGCTGAGTGCAGTCAGATGATTGACTGCACCTTCAGCCAATCGGCTCGTCTGTAACAACCGGCCAGACGTCGCATCCCGTTGCGCCGGTTTATACGCGCGAGCCCATTGGCTGAAGTTGAAATTGTTCATCTTGGCACGCTCAGCTCTGCAAGCTCTCGCAAGCTGAGGTGCCGAGAAGAAAGTGACATGACACACTGCTCTCAAAGGCAGTGCGCCCCCGCTCTGCGCTGCTTTGCGTGCAGTGTGTCACGGCCTTTAGAGAGACATTGGGATATGGGGAAAATCTGGTGTGCAATGTATATACACTGAGTGGCCATATTATTATCAGTACTTCGTTGGGCCGCCTCGTGACTCCACGAGATGTTGAAAGGTGATGCGAGGAATCTGACACAGGTCACTGTTGCCCTTCTGTTGTCTTGTACCAGTCTTGCCACTCTCCGTTCTGCCCTAACATTGACTAGTCGCTGACGGCCACAATTCGCACGCTCAGACCCAGATTTTCGGCTGACAGTCCGGTCTTTAAACACTTCAACAACAGCTGCTCTTGAACATTTAACGAATTCTGCTGTTTTGCTGATACTCGCTCCATGGCTCCGAGCGCCAACAATCATCCCACGTTCAAAGGCTGTTACATCGCGTTGTTTCCCTGTATCTTCAGAAATCACTTCTACTGTCGTGGTAACCAACCTGCTTCCCTATTGATAATGGTCTGGCCCTCTAGCAACTTCAGTGCCAAATTATAGCTAATTTGCCTACAGACGTCAGGTGGTCATAATAACCTGGCCACTCAGTGTATAAGCCCAAGGATGAAATACCTGGGAAACAGCATCAAACTTTACAGTGTAGTAAACTCACCACTTCAAAGATAATCTGGTGTTCTTGTTGCTCCTTGAGGAACAGAAAAAACAAAAGTCATAAAAGGATGGAGTGGGAGAGGTAAGAAGGGGAGCAGAGGTGTTATGTGATTATTCTCTGGAACCTGAGGAACACCAAAGGAACATATTTTTTTAGTAACCAATTGAGCAACTCAGCGTTCATTTTCTACTTTTACTCTATAAAGTCCCATTTGCAGTTGTTAGCCCGGCACCTATGGAAAACCCCAGTCTCCGACACACACGCTGTATTTCTAGTATGGCCAATGTGTAATAGACTTACCCGTCCGTCGCTCCGGGATCGGTGCAGGCTTCTGCCGTGTCATCGCTGACGTCAGCAGGACGTCAGTAGGGCTCTCCTCCTATGTCAGCTTAAGCCGCACAAATTCAATTGCCCGGCGTCCGAGCACGGGAGAAGACGCCGGGCAATGCAGCTCCTATACCACATGCTGAACTCTCCTTTGATTCCCACAGGCAGCCTGCTTCCTGACCACAGCATCAGAGATCTCCCCTTCTCCAGCTACTGGAATTAACCTGACTTCCAACCTGAATCTCCATTGGGATTACTGGCACATCTCTCCATACATCAATCTGGAAATCGATCTGGTTTACAGGAGCACTATCTGTGGAACTCTTCTCAAACGCAAGAAATAGAATTCTATCTCCAAACTGACTGTCTGTTATACCTCCAAAGTACAAGTTCCCTTAATCTACTACCAAGGAGATTTTATGTGAAACATTTCCCAAACACAAATATGAATTGCCTAAAGGAACTCTTGCAGTGACTACCTGTGATACATTTCCCGAACTCAGGTTATATATGCTGCTTAAAAGGGACTCTGTGTGCACTAGAGGTCTATCACTGAGAGGATACAGGGGAACCTCTCCAAACCACATCTGTAGGAGTTAATCCTAGTATTCCATAGTGCCCGGCGTGTTACACAATGTTACATTCAATCACTTTTAAACATTCACAGTAGATAAAGTTGAATAAAGACACAGGTACATCCAGTTCACCCGTTGTGTGCTTGTGTTTCTTTGTATTTAATAGGCTCTTAGTACTTCCCATATCCTACTATATTTAGCGAACTAAGAAACTCATCTAGAAGTTTCTTGAATTTATCTATGCTATCAGCGATTACTACTGACTGTGGAATTGAATTCCACACTTTTACTACTCTCACGGTAAAAGAAACCCTTACGCAGTAGATGATTAAACCTCCTCTCTTCTAACCTCTTGTTGTGTCCTTGTGTCATCAATAGTTTTCAGTGTAAATATCTTATTCTGGATATTGTGGTCCCCATTAATGATTTTGAAAATTGTAATTAGGGTCCGTCTTAAGCGTCTCTTTTCTAAGGAAAATAAGTTTAATTTCTGGAGGCAATCTACATAACTCAGGTCCTCTGTCCCTTTCATTAATTTTGTGGCCCTTCTCTAAACTCTCTCATTTTCGTGGATGTCTTTTCTGAGGTTTAGTGACTGAAAACGGAACCGCATACTTAAGGCGTGGCCAAACTAGTGATTTGTAAAGTGGTCAGATTATGCTTTTATCCCCCCACTCTTTTAATGCAAATTAGTATCTTGCTTGCTTTGCTGACCCCTGCTTGGCATTGCATACCATTGCTGAATCTATGATCTTTGAAGATTCCCAGGTCTTTCTCCATATGCGTCTTCTCCAGTGCAGCTCCCCCACTCTCAGTTATTAATAAACAAATTATTTATATTATTGGCGGTTTGCCAATGATTCCCATAGAGAACATCACTGACGGTGTGCCAAGAATTCCTATAGATATCATCACTGATGGTTGGCCAATGATTCCCATAGAGAACATCACTGACGGTGTGCCAAGAATTCCTATAGATATCATCACTGATGGTTGGCCAATGATTCCCATAGAGAACATCACTGATGGTGTGCCAAGAATTCCTATAGACATCATCACTGATGGTTGGCCAATGATTCCCATAGAGAACATCACTGACGGTGTGCCAAGAATTCCTATAGATATCATCACTGATGGTTGGCCAATGATTCCTATAGAGACCATTGTTGATGGCTTGCCAAGAATTCCTATAGATATCATTACTGATGGTTTGCCAATGATTCCTATAGAGACCATTGTTGATGGCTTGCCAATGATTCCCATAGAGGCCATTATCGATGGTTTGCCAATGATTCACATAGAGATCATCGTTGATGGTTTGATAATGATTCCTATAAAGACAATCATCGATGGTTTTTAAGAGACAAATTATTGATTTTAGCGATGGTTTTCCAATGATTCCCATGTACACCATCATCGACGGTTTGACAATGATTCCCATAGAGGCCATCATTAACAGTTTGACAATGATTCCCATAGAGGGCATCACTGATGGTTTTTAAGAGACAAAGTATTGATATTACAAATCGTTTGCCAATTATTCCCATAGACACTATAATCAACAGTTTGCCAATGATTCCCATAGAGGCCATTATCGATGGTTTGCCAATGATTCCCATAGAGACCATTATCAATGATTTGCCAATGATTCCCATAGAGACCATTATGGATGGTTTGCCAATGATTCCAATAGAGACCATTATGGATGGTTTGCCAATGATTCCCATAGTGCCCATCATCAACAGTTTGCCAATGATTCCCATAGAGGCCATTATGGATGGTTTGCCAATGATTCCCATAGAGGCCATTATCAATGATTTGCCAATGATTCCCATAGAGACCATTATGGATGGTTTGCCAATGATTCCAATAGAGACCATTATGGATGGTTTGCCAATGATTCCCATAGTGACCATCATCAACAGTTTGACAATGATTCCTATAGAGGTCATCATTAAAAGTTTGCCAATAATTCCCATATAGCAACACCTGACCAATCCTTCTCCTCAGATCCCCACACCAATCTGATAAGCGATGATGAGCTCCCAGGGAGAAATGAGCTTTAGAATTATTATTATTTCAGATGATTTCACATTTTGCAGCATCAACTTGCCCATACTAGAGTACTTTGTTTCCAGCATCTCCTTCGGCCTGTAGAAGGTTCTTGGTGGGGGTAAATGTGGATGAGTCACCTCTGTGCGATGAGTCAGATCGGGCCGTAGCGCCCGGGTCACGATTCGCTAATGGCTGCGCTTTCTCTTCTTAAGTGTGAAAAGTGAAATTAATGAGAAACTTTAAAAAAAATTAAGAGAAATGAGTTATGAGTCACGGAGTGTTGTGGAAAATTTCAGGCACGGCGTCCAGGAAGCCCGTCCAAGATCGGAAAACGAAGCAGACGCAGAACAATGGCAGCCGAGCGGAGAGCCAGATCGGAACGCTTATCGCTGCTACACTCGAGGAATAGGGATTAAAGGGGGACTCCAGACAAACTGATAGACAATTGAAAGACGTACAAGAACTGGTTTACCGGCCAAAGTTGTGCGACCTCCTCACCATGGCTATTGCTATGTATCGATGTATCACATCAGGAGAGTCACAGGATAAGATTTAAAGATTTCGACTAAATAAAATAGATTTTGCTGTGAAATTACAAATGTTGTCATCGGAAACGCTGCATTTTGCCTATTAAATTACTTATTATTTTTGCTTTAAAAAAAAAAAAATCACATTTTCCCTTTATTTAGAAGGTGTGTTTTTTGGCAGCTTGTTTAGGGAAGTTTATTTTATTTTAATGTAGTGTTCTTGGTTTTGTTTTTTTATAGTCTATGTGTATTTAATTGTTATAGTAAAACTGACACATTTATTGCATATTTTTTTCACTTTTTTATTCTCTTTTCATTTCGTGAAAAAAAAACCCTGAGTGCCTGTTCACACGACATCCATTTTGTGTGCTGACCTGATCCGTTCGCTCCTGCACTCAAAATGCATCCCAATGTATGCCTATGTGTTTTATGGGCTACAGTTCTCACGTGTGCAGTCCGTTCAGGTTACGACAGAAAAATACTGCATGTCACATTTTGTACGGTCAGGAAATGGTCAGGAAACGGTCAGGAAACGCGAACGCGTCAAAACACGTCCAAAACGCTCTGCACTGCAGCTAACATACTAACAGCCCCACTCCAGCAAAAAATCTTTTTTTTTACTGGAACGCATCAAAAACACGGCCAAAACGCGGCCATAATGCGGCCAAAACGCACTGCATCAGTAGCACCGCGTCTGCAGATCCGGACCTGATCAGGACCTGAAACTCATGTGAACAGGCCCTGACAATAAGGAAGCTCACGAGGGGACATTTTTGGCACCAGAACAGGTTTAATTTAGGGGAAAAGAGCTTTCGTAACCCTTAGGAGACATTGAAAGCCCATTGGATCCTTAAAAAAAAACAAAAACATAAATCACCTGACCATAAATCACCAATTTGATTGGATGCCGGCATTGTTCAGGTATTTCGAGAGCCAGCGGGGCCGACTAGCAAGATACTGAAGCTTGGCCCAGCGGGAGATTCCTCCATCCACACAATTTAGCGTAGATGGTGGAATCTGTCAGTGGCGTCACAAGGGGGGTGCGGCCCACACCCGGGTGTCACCATGGCAGGGGTGACACCGCCTCTAAAAAGTCGGGCACTCGGTCATGGACCGAGAGCCCGACAGTGTCAGGAGAGAGGAGGGGACCAGGTAGCATATCTCATCCCTCCGGCTGAACGTCCCCTCCTCTCTCTGCCGGCGTCCACCACTAAGATGGCCGCCGGCAGGCATCAATCAGATGGGCGAGGTGACGTCACCTCGCGAGTGCGCAAGGTGACATCACGGCAGGGTGTCAACCGGTCTCTAGACCTCGGGACACCCCTGGAATTGTTGCACTTTTTCCATCTGACCATAGAAAATCTGCACATAATCTATAGGTGTATGGCCGGCTTTACCTTGTAATTTTTCTACAATGCTGCACTCTGATCAGTGGGGGAGGGGAGACTGAGGAAATGCTTCCTCCTGCCTGCAGCAGACTCATGATGCGTCATCATCTCTTCCTAAGATAAATCATTGACTGGAGCTCAATGATAGCATGTTAATGATAAAAGTTGGAGCTTTCCTGAAAACCCCCCCCCAAAAAACTGTTTTTGTGTATTGTGACATGTCAGGAATGTATTCGCGCCAAAAGTAAACTGGCTGACAGGTCCACTTTAAGGGAATGGATGCAAGCCTGGGCCTCCTCCAGCCCGCTCTGTGGTCGGGTCTGTTTTAAATACAGCGCAGTCAGTGAATTGTTTGTAAGAAACCTCGCCAGCCACACGACTCACCACGGCATGCCTGATTTTCTGGCTTGTAAATAGGACCATGGATAAAATGTTCCATGCCTTCTATTGTTAGAAGCTCCGGGTTTTTTTTTCCGCTTCCTCCTTCCAGCTTGTGCCAAGGGGAAAGCGTTGGTATTTGTACATACCCTCTGTGAATTCCTATGGTTTTTTTTGGGGGGGTATAGTCTGGGGACATATCGTTCCTTCAAAGGTGTCAATAGTCTCCATGTCATGATATAATAAGGGAGGCAATGATGGCGGATGAAGAGGAGGGAGAATATTTTCATGAAGGTAAATCATTAGATTTGAGGGTTCTCAGCCAATGGAGAGGCTGCATTGCATCGTGGGATTTGTGGCTTTTCCCCCGGAGCCCGTACCCCATATACATCCCAGAGCCTGTACCCCATATACATCCCAGAGCCTGTACCCCATATACATCCCAGAGCCCGTACCCCATATACATCCCAGAGCCCGTACCCCATATACATACCAGAGCCCATACCCCATGTACGTCCCAGAGCCCATACCCCATGTACGTCCCAGAGCCCATACCCCATGTACGTCCCAGAGCCCATACCCCATATACATACCAGAGACCGTACCCCATGTACGTCCCAGAGCCCGGAACCCATAATGTACGTCCCAGAGCCCATACCCCATGTACGTCCCAGAGCCCATACCCCATATACATACCAGAGACCGTACCCCATGTACGTCCCAGAGCCCGGAACCCATATACATCCCATAGCCCTACCCCATATACATAACAGAGCCCGTACCCCATGTACGTCCCAGAGCCCATACCCTATAGACGTCCCAGAGCCCTACCCCGTATACATACCAGAGCCCGTACCCCATGTACGTCCCAGAGCCCATACCCCATAGAAGTCCCAGAGCCCTACCCCATAGAAGTCCCAGGAGCTGCCCGATACGGCCGTGTACTCAGCACGGAGCTGTACGTGTCGGCCGATTCCGGTGTGAATGAGCCCTTAGACACGTTCCAGGATCACCAGATCTCTTTGTGCATCACCAATCACATTTACACCTCCAAGTCAGATTAATGGCTGATTGGTGGCTGTGAAAAACTTCTTGCTGGCATTTCATTTACATCAGTCTCTGCTGTGAGAGGCAGAGTGGAGGATGTTCCAGCTTCACCTTCAGCTGAGTTCCAGGATCACTAGATCTTCAATAGAAGGAAGTGGGGTGGACGAATGCCCAACAGCAATAGTAGCATAAAAAAGTAAATCCTCTAGCACAGCGGTCGCCAACCTTTCAGAGCCACAAGCAAGCTAATGGATGTTTAGGCAAATACCTGCAAGATTCAGCTAAGGCATAGCAGCGCCACAGAATCACATACTTCCCTGTAATGCACCTGTAAGGTTTAAGCACACATGGAAAACTAAATGGCTCTACAGACATAACAGATATTCAGAAAGATTCAGCCAGAGCAAGGCAGCAATGCAAGGCCACAGGAAACAGCAGCACATGTATTTCTAAAACCAACTCATTGAAAGAAAAATGGAGTGGATCCTACTTGTCAGCTTGTCCATGCATGTGATCATCCCAGTACAACCATAGCTTCTGATGATGCAGCTGAGTCACGGTTCTTCTCTGGAGTCACAAGGCCAGGAGGCTAAGCTAGTGTTCAACCCGCCGCCATGATGGAGGAAGCATCCGAACATAAAGAGACCCCAAGAGACCATTCCTGCACCCCAACTCCAAGGCTATGGGGGAGGCTTCCCTTATAAGACTGCATTTAGCTACCTAACAAAGGGAACTTCGCAACAGGAGAGGCTGAACCTGTGCGGCAGGCCAGAAGAAACCAGCAAGGTGAGGGCAAAAAACTCCAACATATCCTTAGTATAACCGGCTTGAGCAGTGAGGACAGAAAAAAGAATGGTGGCCTTGGGAGGCGGGCTTTAATTTATAGTATAACTGGTCCTGTGATTGGGCTGGGGGCGGAGCCATACCCCGTTGTGTGCTGCCATGGCTTGGTGTCAGGAAATCTATATATACATACAGCATATATATATATACCTACATACATAGGTGCGGGTGTGCCTGCAGGAGTGGCAGTGCTGGTGGAGGGAGGGAGCGGCCCGCCCCGGCCCAGTAATAATATTAATTGTTCCCCCCCCTATCGAATCTGCCACTGGCCTTGCCGGCCTATGCCCCCGCTAGCTTCAGCACTGCCCCCAACCACCCCTTCCCCCACACTGAGTCACTATTACCTGGCTCCTCCCCACTTTTTCCATGTCCCGCAGCCTGCTCAGTCCAGGTACTGACGAGATGCCTCGCCTCCTGCAGAGAGCCGCGCATTCGTTGTGACAGTCGCTGCTTGAGTCAGTGAGAGGCAGCCCCGGAGCCTCAATGCTGCTTCAATGACGGCCCAGCCTTCACAGGATCAGAAGGGCCCGGGGACCACCAACATTTTCTCACGGACCACCAGTGGTCCACGGACCACTGGTTGGCGACCGCTGCTCTAGCATGTAACCTGTGCTCCCTGCAGACATCTCAAGGCTTGATGTTGAGCCCTGGCTGGAGCCTAATAGCAATCAAAAGGCGCGTCTTTTCCTGTAGCGTTAACCCTTACTGATCCACGTTACTTTTTTTTACACTTAAACCTACATAAAGCTTTTTCAGAAAATACTTCCATGGATCTGGATGCGGGATGTTATAACCCGGCACTGACCCGTATAAACAGACCGCCGCGTACCATCAACATCTTGACCCAACTCCTGTTTCTCATTCCAGCACGCCCGTCAAGAATGTGCGCGCTGCGGCTGATTTGGGAAACAATCCCAAACGTCAAAATATTGACGTTTTTGATGACCTTCAGTGACATCCATACTGAAGAGAGAGGCCGGCCGGGACGCAGCTACCAGATATTGGATGTTGCAGAGCTAACGGCGAACATCGCGGCCCGCTGATTGTGATTGCTCACCCAAAAACAAGCATGGGGGGGGTGAAAGAAAGAAAATAAAGAACTTTTCTCATCCAGACATCTACTACTGTTGCTGGATGACAAATGGAGAAAGGAATTGTGGGTACATTTTATTTTTACACCCTAGGTCAGGGATAGGCAATTTTGGGATTCCAGCTGTGAGACCACAAACCCCATTATGGCTCTGCCTCTGGGAGTCATGCCTGTGGTGGAGTCTTGCAATGTCTCATGGGACTTGTAGTTCCATGACAGCTGGAGGGCCGAGGCTTGCCTACCATTGTCCTAGGGAAAGCCCCTTTTATGCATGGTCATGGTTGGTGTGACAATGCTAAAGTAGGGGGTTTGATTAATAGACATTATATATAGTTTTTGCTCAGTTTTATATATTTTGAGTTTAGAAACTTTAAGTATTTTTTTTCTCATTGTTTGTATAAGAATTTAGTACTATAATACCTAAAGTTGAACTCCGGCCTAGATGGAGCCAGCAAAGAGCTGTAGCCCTGGCTTGTGTAAATCTCAAGACTGACTGGTTGGAATTAACAATCTTTTGGCAGGCAAGCAACAAAAAGTAGCGTAGCAGGGAACCCGGGGTCTCGGGTGGGCTGTAAAGGATCTCTTGTGACCCCGCATAGCCCACCTGAGACCTTGTAAAGCTCACCACAGCCCCCACACAGCCCACCACAGACCCCGCACAGCCCACTCTCTCCCTGCACACATGTGCTCCTCCACTTACCTGTAGCCCCCCAGCCAGCCTCCGGGTCATCCCTCCATTAGACGCTGGAGTATGGGCAGCCCCGAGCCGCCCGGAGCCCTGCCAGCCGGTCCGTATGTAACTCGGCCCCTCCACTCTCAGGTAAATTAGACGGCCGCGAGTCCCAACGAGCGGCCGCCTAATTTGCCTGATTAGGCAGCTGAGGCTGCCTGATTCTGTGCGGCCCGGCTTGCCGCAATGATATGGGGGCGGCGTTTGGCTGCCCCCCCTGCAAAGTGCCGCACAAGGCAAACGCCTTGCTTGCCTTGCGGTGGATATGCCTCTGGCTATATGTGGAATTTGGTGGACCAAGGCACCAAGCGTTTTCTCTTCCTGGCCACCATGAAGTCCACTCCTCCTGCTACAGAAGAGATATTCCCGCTTCTCTTGCAGCTTTAACTATAATATAAAATGAATGAAAAAAACAGCAACAAAGTGAGTTATAAAAGACCTTTAGGTGGCTCTTCTCTCCAGCATCTACCAAGAGCTGAAAACACCAGTTTTGGGTGTAACAACCATTTAGGAAACCATGTTTCATGAAGACGTTGCCGGCATTGGAAGGGTTAGCTGTTCTTGTCATCTTGCGCCGAGTACGATTATCGCCTCCACAGGTCTTGGCACAGGTCTGGACTCCAGCCATATCTAGACTCTGTTCCACGAGGCTGCATAATGTCACTGCGTCAACACCCCAGAGCTGAGACTGAACAAACAATTCTCAGAGGACGGCGTAGGGGGGTCACAAGTGATCTGGCTGGACACCAGACTACAGAGCGTTCTCCATGGCTGCTGGGGATGTCGGTGCTATAGGGAAGAAGCTTTGGTATGGCTAAGAAAAGGGTGACAACCATTCACCAAATCTGATTGGAGTCCAAAGATCTTCATGGTGCCAATCCATACCATGAATAAAGTAGATGACTTTAAGCTGGAGTTTTATCTGCTTATATTTTGCCCCCTTTCCCCTCATCACCATGCTAATGAACGTTGTTCATGTTCCTCTTATACCTTATTTTACAACGTGGGATGTCATCACTGGGCCTCTGATGCAATGCAGGCAGATCATGGCTGGTGGGAGGGTCTGGCAGGGGGTTGTACATAGCTTCCTGAAAACATCAGAGCACCCTGCTTCAGTACACTTCTCATGAGCCCTCAGCCCTGATGCAAGCAGTGGGCTGGCTCTTGGGAGGAGTTATGCAAATATCACAATGGCTTGATGGGTGGGGGTCAGTTTGCAGGAGTGAGAGCTTCTTGGTTTTGCATACAGACCACCCTAGGTAATGCCCACATGTGATGATGGCTTCCACAATGGAATGATCTGAAATCCAATGCATGAAAGGAGTGGACCAGGCAGGGGCGTAACTAGAAATCACAGGGCCCCATAGCAAAATTTTGTATGGGGCCCTGTGATTTCTAGTTACGCCCACCTGATAACCACCAGGGACAGTCAGGCTTGGGAGGAAAAGGCTAGATCAGGGGTAGGCAAACTCTTCATCATGCATCTGCCTCTGGGAGTCATCCCTATGGCTGTCAGAGTACCTTGATAGGTGGATGACTGAGTCAGGGGCGTCCCGAGGCTGAGTGTCACCCGGAGCGGAGACCGGGTGACCCCCCTTGTGACGCCACTGAACTGAGTCCTAGGCAAGCTGAATTCGCATGCAGCCCTTCATATCACCCACATGTGATGCTGATAGGGTTGCCACCTTTTCTTCCAGCGAAACCCGAACACTCTAGGGACGCACAGAAATGTTTTGGGGAATATGAGTCATGGCTTATTCATATGTACATAGCGTCACCCATTTATGTGTAAATATCACAGTCGAGACTATTTTTATTGGGGGGCCCAATAGCCCCTATCTTAATTTTGGTTGCCCCTGTCTACCTGACATCCTGTGTCCGGGTTTCAGCGGCCATGAAACCTGGACACAGCATTAAAAACCCTGACTGTCCGGGTGAATCCTGGACAGGTGGCAACCCTAGATGCTGAGCCTCCATGCTTCAATGAATGAAAGGGGTGGGCCTGGGACAGTCAGGCTGGGGAGGAAAAGGCTAGATCAGAGATCTGCCTCTGGGAGTCATCCTTGTGGCTTGCAGAGTATTGCAATTCCTGTTGGGATTTGTAAATGCAGCAGAGCTGGAGGGCCAGAGTTTGTCTACCTTGGGCTAGATGATGCTGAATGTCCTCCAGCCAGGGAATGAGGCGGGGTCTATGTGACTTGCTGCAGCTTCTAATGCACATTGTGAGAAGCTCCCAGTGTGCAGTGACATCAGAGGAAGCCAGTCCAGGAGAGGACCAGGTACAGCTGTGCGAGACTGAAGGGAAGGCCGGAGTTCAGCTTTAAGAGAGGTTACAGAGAGCCTCCGGATCAGCCGTCAGGCGTATGAATTATATATGTTCTTACACCCTCAGGGACCTTTCTGAAGAGTGTCAGGAGGGAAAGAAGAGCAGAGACAAGCCATTTATTTGAAATGTTAACATTCAACAAACAAAGCAGACACTAAGAAGTGCGAAGCCTCCAGAACAGAGCGTGAGCTGCCGATTATTTTCATTACAACCTGCAAAGTGCTCTCGCTCGCGTGGAGCTCCGTTGTGTAAACTGTTTATGTAAGAGCGTTTCTTGGCCCGGGCTCAATAAACTCACCGTAATAATCCCATTCATACAGCAAACAGGGCGCGGATTAGCCGAGGAGAAGGCTGCAAAAAAAGGCCGCTTTAACCCTTCCGCGCCCTGCCCACTTGCCACAAGATAGAGGAAAAGGGCCATCGTGGAGGCTGTTGGGCTCCTGTGACACCTGTGGGCATCCAGATTTGGCCCAGGGACTAAAAAGCAGAAGCGAGAGGCAATCCACTGCTTCTCAGTCTTCATTCTCAAGTCCATGACGTCCTCCCCAGCCTTACTGTCCCTGCCCTTCCCTTTCAGTGGCGTCACAAGAGGGGTATTGCCCGCTCCGGGTGATACCATCAGAGGAGGTAACACCAAAATGACTAACAGTCATTTTAGCATCACCCCCCAGGGAAAAGGTGGGCACTTTGTAATGGACTGAGAGCCCAACAGCTGCACGAGAGTGGAGGGGACCCGGCAGCATACCTTATGCCACCGGATGAACGTCCCCTTCTCCTTCTGCCGGTGTCCATCACTGAGATGGGCGCTGTCAGTTAAGAGCAAGTGACGTCATGATGTCACTCACAGCGTGTCCTGATGTTCCACCCGGCGGCCAGCCTGGGAACGCCTCTGGTCCCTTTTGTTCATTGGCTTTCAGATCTTTCAATGATAGAGGTGAGCACACATATGTAATGTGGGCTAGTTCACATGAGCGTTGGACTTCACCTCCCCGCGGAAAAGGAACCCGTGGTGGAACACTTCTCAGAGGTGGTAGAGCAGCGTCTTCCAGGCATTTAGAAGGCAAGTTTTTTTTATGCTTTGATCCCGTTCATATACATTTCATATAAAACTAGCTCTCAAAAGCCCTCAGCTATGATGCAAGCAGTGGGCCGGCTCTTGGGTGGAGCTATGCAAATGCCAAAATGCCTTGATGGGTGGATGTCTGATTGGGCGTTTCTAAGCAGGATGCATTTGCATGAAAACTGCCCTCGGTAATGCCCACATGTGATGCCTTTATAGCTGAAAGAACTAAAATCCAATAAATGAATGGAAAGGGGCAGGGGCAGGGGCAGTCAGGCATGGGAGGTAAAGGTCTAGATAATGCTGGATATCCAACAGCCAGGAAATAAGGCGGGCTCCCTCTGACTTGCTACAGTTTCTAATGCACATTGTGAGAAGCTCAAAGCATGCAGCTGGTTTTCAGCTCTTTTGGTCATGGAGTTGAACATACATGTGCACTATGGGCTCGTTCACATGAGCGCTGGAAGTGTCCACCCCTGTGGATCACTTTTCAGAGGGTGTTACAGCAGTGACTTCCAGGCATTCCGGAGGCAATACTTTTCCTCCTTTGATCCCAAGGGGAAATTTTACATTGAACTTGCACGCCGCCTCGGCTGAAGAGCGGCCCCTTTTCACTTCAATGGCCACCCTTGGCAGGCGGCACCACTTGGAGATTGGTAACGGTAACACAGAGAGGGTGGAATATTACTTTAATTAGTCAAAGTGCAGGTTGCAGAGGGCAACGACTGTGGCAACCAATCACCAATCAGCTCCCAATCTTCCGGCTGCTCCGACATGATAAAAGATTACATTCGATTGGCTTCTGTGCACCATATTCCATTTACCGGGGACTCGGCAGAGCAACATTTCCTATTTATTTTTCCCGAAATGTTTCCCAATAACCCCCCCGAAAAAAAAGAAAGTTCATTGTTTAATCCAAAATGTAATCAGACTGCAAACGACGGCAAATTGTCCTAAAACATATTTGGACTATTGAGTCACGGCGAGCAAACGTGCGATGTGTGTGTTTAATCAGGTAGGACAATGGTTCATTGTTGGGGCTGGAACTCCACCTCTGCCATTGTAAGCGCTCCCTGGGGGAGGGGGGGGGGGGCGACC
>NW_017306315.1:2087877-2097951 GCF_000935625.1 Nanorana parkeri
AGTCTCTTTTCCGTTGGGGACAATGTTTGGCCGGCTCGGCTTCTGATATAAAATTTGGGATAAGTGCTTTCATCTGTGAGGCTTGAAGTTATTTCCATTGACGATGTCTCGGAGCTGTTTTGACGCGCGGGGAGATAGCTGTTTATTATGAATGCGCCGAGTTGGGGCAGCCAATCCGTCTGCTTGTGTTTGTTTACCGTTTATAGCGGAGGTGACTCAGGATCTCATTGATCTCTGGCTTGAAGCGGAACTCCGGCCTTCCCTTCAGTCTTCTACACTTGTACCGGCTCCTCTGCTGGACTGAAACTGCTTACTCTCACCATGTGCACCATCTAACCCTTTCCTCCCCGGCCAGACTGTCCATGGCCGCCCCTTTCATTCATTGGATTTTGGTTCTTTCAATCATCTAGGTTGGCTTAAAGATTACGCAATCATGTAAGTCCTGATGCCAGCGTAGTTCTTGGTGTCTGACACGCAAATGCCTGACATAGACCAGCCCCCGCTGCAGCCTTTTACCTTGTAATATGCTAAGAAGTTACAATGTTGCAGTTTGGTCACTGGAGGAGACTGAAGGAATGCTTCCTCCTGCCTGCAGCAGACTGATCACTGATAACATCATCTCAGCCCAGGCAAAGTCATTTTCAAAAATGTCTACCGTTGTCGTATATTGTAACGTGTTAGGAATTTATTCATGTAGAGTTGTAAAGTTACTGAAAGGTCCACACTATTGAAAAAAAGGGTGAAAGCCGTTCCCGGTAAACCATTTCTAGCAAGCTCCCTATGCGATCACATAGAGGAAGTGACAGGTCCTCTTTATGGAGACATCACGGGTCTATTAAACCCCTAGTGTCACCTTTGGGCCCCAAAGAAGCTGATGAGGCTTCTTGATCAGCTTCTCCCCTGGCCATAGCAGCCAATACACATCACTTCCAGTTCCAGTCTATGGAGGGGAGATCGGCAGATAGAAGTGTGCTGATCCTCTTCGCCATGCTGGTCCCGGGTCTACACCCGGGACAGCAGAGCCTGGGATAGCCGGACGTTGTGGTGGAGGGGGGGCACACACTCCCCAGCTCCATACAAGTGAGTGGGTGGCTCTATAGGCACCCAAACCCTTATGACAGCCATCGCTGCAGGAGCCACGATCTTGCTGTAACCACTTCAGGACAGCGTCGTTTATATATGTATGGTGTTGTGAAGTGGTTAAAGACTGTTGTGCCTATGTGGTCCACTAGTGGGGCAAGGACCTTTAGCACCCAAGGTGAGCCCCCCCTCTATTGAGCTGTGAACTACATCAGCAGCATAGGTTGCAGATTTTGTCCTCTTTGCCTCCCCCTCCTATTGAAGTGCTGAAGGCAGCCTCCTCCTCTGCCTACCCCTCGACCCATCCCTGATGTAGTCATTTTACCCCACAAGACAGCTCTGCGGCACAGAGTTATACTTTACATTAGTGAAGCTTATTTATAGGGCTTGGCTCCATTTTAGGGGATCTGGGGACCAGGTGACAAGTATTAATTATGCTGCCACAACCGACTTGGTGACTAATTCCTCGCGTCTTAATGAACGAGGGACTACTTAAATTAGCGGGATCTGTGCGGAGAGAAGTCCCAGACAAAACCTCTGCTATGCGAACCAGACCTACCGTCTGTAAACTGACCCGAGGCCGTTTATTTTGCTTTATTTTCCTGAAAGTGCCAATTGTGTAGGGTCTGTGCCGGTGTCGGGGGGCAGAGAAGGATAGACATTAAGCTTTTTGTTCTTCTGATATGTAGACGTTAATGTTTTAGTGAACTGAGGACCTAAAAAAAAAAAGTGTGATCATAAGCCCCCATTCAGACTAGAAACGGCCGGCACGTACAGCTCCGTGCTGCGTGCACGGCCGTATGTGGCAGCTCCCGGCAAGGACTGTGTGTGATTAGTACGTAGCCCCCGTCCTTCTCTATGGGAGTACGCTGTCGTACGCCACCCTATGCTCACCTCAAGTGCAGGTCCGTACGGGTTCGGGAGTCCCGGCTCGGACGCAGACAGGATCCATCCTATTGGACACCCGCACGGACGTGCATGGCGGGTGAGAGTAAGGCGGCGTACGGCAGCGTACTCCCATAGAGAAGGAAGGGGGCTACGTACTAATCACACGCAGCACCTGTGCTTCCCGGGTGCTGCCCGATACGGCCGTGCACGCAGCACGGAGCTGTATATGCCGGCCTTTTCTAGTGTGAATGAGGGCTTCGTGTGCCTTCGCTCATCTAAAACACACCAGCAAATCAAGCAAATTTGCAAATACCACTTTTTATGCTCCGGCTGTCAGGGCCATCTTTAATGTTGATTGGACCCTGAGCAAACATTTTCTAGCCCGTCCCCCACCACACCCCTCCCTGTATCACACGATAGGAGGAGACGTCTCAAAGGAAAACATGACCCCGCGTAAGATGTGCCCCCGCATGAGACATAACAAGGTCATGCTATACAGCGTGCAGCAGGGGCAGGGCAACACCATGCGATGCCAATTGCGTAGTAAATAGAAAAGTGCCACATGGGTATCTCAGGGATCCCTTCTCATTTCAGGGAGGTGCCCTCTGTCAACCCCCGGCCTCCTTTCCGCGGGGGGTGGGTGCAACAACAAGGAAGAGAGCACTCCCCCCCTGAAATGAAGGCAGATTGCAAGGAAGCTAATGCTTCCTTTGCTATCTGCTATTTTTTTTAGTCTTCTGACAGTTGCTGCCATCAGGAAAAAAAACAAAACGGCATTGGAACTAATAGCTAGATTGCTATTGCACCCGCCCACTGCTGCTGTCAGTCAGCAGAGGTGGACCTGATGGAGAACTTCAGGTCCACCTCTGCTGATTGACAGCAGCAGTGGGCAAGTGTAATAGCTAGTAACAAACAAATAATTTAGCCTTCAGCAGGCTTTTTTTACAGTGGGTCCGTGCAGCACTACAGTCTCTTGTCACATGATTCTGTGCTATGCACATTTGCTCAGCTGTCCTGTTGCAGAGTCAGCTCAGAAAAACGGCAACCAGGTAACCCAGTGGCTACATTAGCCCGTTCAGAAAATGAGGCACCAAACACTAGAGGAATTTATTTGAGCAGAGAAGACGGGGGAAGAGTGAAAACTAGAGCCGCTCTGCCAGTAAGCAGCAGACCCCGCGTCATTTTAATTGAAGAATATTCACGTTTGACTGAAGCATAAATTCATGTGTCATTGTCAAGTCTTCAGACGTCTGTTTGAGACGTTCCACATTAGTTGCTGCCCCTCGTGTTAAAGGTGAAGTGCTGCTAATTAAGCTGCTTTTTTGTTGTTGCGCGGGGCCCCTGTAATGGGACCTCTGGCCCCCGTCCAAAGCACACAACAGGTGCGCTTGGCTTTTTTCCGTTTTACGCGACCTTTATTTATGCTACAATCCTCAGGCGTGGATTTGGACTGTCAGCTCCTGGGAATGGACACCATCAGGAAGATGAGATATTTGCTGACGTAAACCATTCGTACTAAATCGGGATCCTTCGCACGCCGATGTTATGGCAACGCTCCTAAAAGTGCCATAAAATGTGCAGGTAATCCCGCGCAGCGTGTCACAGAGATGTGTATATATAAAGGTGTGCCGGGGCTAAAAATACGCACCTGCATAAACAGCGCCCCGCACTGTTAATCTCCCGCGCATGGTTTCCTTTCGTATGTGACGGTCTGGAAAATAACAAAAACATCAAATTCACAAACATTGTTTCCTTTTTTTTCTGAGGAAGATATTCCGAGCAATTCCCAGAGTCTCTTTTCAGTCCAGACAGTCATCAGCTGCGAGTTTAACTTAACAGCGTTCAATGATTGGACCTTCTCAATGGGCTGCAGCCATCAGTGACTCCAGGAGGTAACAGCCTAGGTCCTAGTAGGAGGAAAGGAAGGTGAAGGAAATAGAGAGAGGAAAGGAGAATAAAGAAGAGAGAAAAGGGGGAGGGAACAAAAAGAAGAGAGAGGAAGGAGATAAAAAGAAGTGAGGAAGGAGACAATAAGAAGAGACAGGAAGGAGACAATAAGAAGAGAAAGGAAGGAGAAAAAAAGAAGCGAGGAAGGAGAAAAAAAGAAGAAAGAGGAAGGAGAATAAAAGAAGAGAGAGGAAATAGAAAAAAAAAGAAGAGAGAGGAAAAAGAAAAAAGAAGTGAGGAAGGAGACAAAAAGAAGAGAGAGGAAGGAGACAAAAAGAAGAGAGAGGAAGGAGAAAAAAAAGAAGAGAGAGGAAGGAAACAAAAAGAAGAGAGAAGAAAGAGAAAAAAAGAAGAGAGAGGAAGGAGACAAAAAGAAGAGAGAGGAAAAAGAAAAAAGAAGTGAGGAAGGAGAAAAAAAAATTATTAACCTTGACAACAGGTCTACTACAATCTCACTTTTAGTTTCCTAATTTGTATTGAGATTGTAGTCCATCCCAGGAGTGAGCTTGGAGCGGTGACTACTTTACAACACACACAGGGACCATGGGGAACACAAGTGGCCCCCCTCCAGAAGGAAGGACAGTGTCAGCACCAATTCAGAGATGATTGGAGGATCTACAGCCGAGTGATACACAAACAAGCAAAACAAATGGCAAATGCACTCATCAACTCATAACCAGCTTTAAAGCAAGGTGCACATGGAAGGGCTTTATACAGTACAACAGCAAAAGGTTTCCCGGCACACTCACCAGCCAGCATGCAAAAAAAACATGTCTAACCACTAAGGTTAAAAACAGAGGTTGTAGATGCACGTCTTCTGCAGAATATTTGAAAGCCGCACAGCCTGGTCAAGGCTCCTCTGTGTAGTGCGGTCCTAACTCTAACCTATGAGAGTCTCCATCTTGGAGCACATGTAACAAAATATAAAATTGGGTGCAGGTTTGTCAGGAACTGAAACCTCTGGTTTTAACCTTAGCCGTTATACAGGTTTTTTTTTTGCATGCTGGCTGGTGAGTGTGCAGGGAAACTTTTTGCAGTAGTACTGATGCACAAATAAGATACATTGTTGTTCAGAGTTAAAGGAGAACTATGAGGTCAGTGCTTTTCACTCACCTCATAGTTCTAGCCCACCTGTGACAATGAGACTGTCACAGGTCGGCTCAGTAGATCGGGAGGTGAGCGAACGCATACCGGCATTCGCTCACCTCTCGAGCCTGTCACGGCTCTCTGCCGTGACAGGGGAGGGGCTGGATTCCCCCCTCCCTGCTCCGATCCGCCAGCGCAGACTGGCGGAACGGACGGGGGAGGGGGCGGGTACAGCTGGCTCTGCCTCTAGATAGGCAGAGCCAGCTGTCAGTCACACAGCTGGGCGGATCCCGGCACAATTGTCGGGATCCGCTTCAGCTGCGGCGTCTCAGTATACCGCGAGCTACAGCTCGCGGTATGCTGAGCCTAGGGTGACGGGAGGACGCTAGTTTGTGTCCTCCCGTTACCCTAAGAAGAACTATGGGGAAAAGCCTTAACCCCATAGTTCTCCTTTAAGGTACTTGAATGTATTTTTATGATTGAACTCTTCAGTTTAGTGTCACTTTAATGACAAAAGTTGAAGCTTTTCTGAAAAATTACACTGTTGCTGTATATTGTGATAGTGTCAAGAATTTATTGACAGGTCCACTTTAATAATAAAGGAGCATCATCTGAATATTTCGGGGTACCTAGGTATTATTGCTGGGCCTGTTCAGCCTTTTCCAAAAATCCCTATTCCACCATCATTTTTAGCCTTATGTTTGAAGTTTCACTTTAGCCTTCGAACCTCATGAAATCCAAGTACAGACTAGTTAATTTTCTCCTCCGATGATCTTCAGTTTGAAATCATCGCGCCGACATAGACAATCAATACGGAGCGCCGGGGCTGTGTAATCAGAAAAAAATGTCACGGCCCATTCTCTCTCTCCCTCTGCCTTTCTCTTTTTCCACCAACACTATTGTTATATTTAATTAAATACATCTGCAATTTATCTTCCTGTAAGCACATTGTTCACTCCACCCCGCGAGTCGGTTTTCACGGCTCGCGCCTTTAACTTCTAATAGCTTTCTCTCCAACCAATGGACGGCTGCAAAAAGTTTTCATTTTCCTTCTTGGTCTACTTTTTTTTTTCCTTTTCAAATACGTCGCCGTTGCCAGCGGCCCTAATTATTAATCTTTTTAAAAAAGCGAAGTGGCATCCATAATGCGCTGCGTCTGGGGAACGTCTAACCGGTGGACAGTTTACGAAAATGTTTCCCTTTGTGAATTTTTTTAGCCTTAATTATTGAATGGCCTAACAAAACAACCTCAGAATGTGCTGCGTCTGGGGAATATCCAATAGTTTTCCGTTCAAAAGGAGATCTGCGCTCGTGTTCGCTAAAGGAAAATACCTGTTTCTGAAGCCTCTGTAGAATAGCGCCATTGATTCTGTAGTTCTTGTATGCAGAGGTATGAGCAGGGGGACGAGACTCGGCTCCTGACCACAGGAGAGGAGGCGGCACAACTGTGCAAGACTGAAGGGAAGGCCGGAGGTCAGATATAAGACTGAAGGGAAGGCTGGAGGTGAGATATAAGACTGAAGGGAAGGCTGGAGGTCAGATATAAGACTGAAGGGAAGGCCTGAGGTCAGATATAAGACTGAAGGGAAGGACGGAGGTCAGCTATAAGATTGAAGGGAAGGACGGAGGTCAGATATAAGACTGAAGGGGAGGCCTGAGGTCAGATTTAACATCCCCTGCAGTTCTTGGGCAATGTCATCACTTCAAGTGAAGCTGAACTTGTTCCCCTTTCACCTCTCCACAACCAGTATATGACACTAAAGCGTCTAATAGTTGGGCCACAGTTACTTCAGAAGCGTCTGAGATGGAGTTTTCACTTTAACCAATGGCCAAGTAGTAGATTCCGGAACTGCGACCTGGTATTCAGCTCAGAAGTTCCCAGCAAGGGAGAGGTGAGCATGCAAAGTGCTGAGCTTGTTTTAGGGAAGGTTAGTGTTGGGGATACAGGGAGGGGTTTGTGTTAGGGTTGCATGGAGGGTTTGTGTTAGGGTTAAAGGTAAAAACGGTTTTGGAAATGCACAGAAGGTTAGAGTTGGGGTTACCAGGAAAGTGTAATGCCGCCGGGCCGCTCACTCCTGCTTCGGCAGCGTCCCCCCTGCGTTCCACTGTGGAACGCGGAAGCCGCACGAGCTCCTACTCGTGATGCGGCGGATTGCGTTCCACGCTGGAACGCAGAAGTCGTTCGGGCCGATCAGCGGCCCCTCCCTACTTCCAGGCACTATTTAAGGGCACGAACGAGGCAACATAGCGTTCCGATATTGAGGTCAGAACGCCTGCTGCCTCCTGAACCTACAAACCTCATTGTTGTTGCCAAGACCTCTCCTCAACCCGCTGCCAGGACCTTTCCACAACCTGCTGCCACCGTACTCCATCCACTGGGAACCCCTCAGCTCGACACCCGATTTCCTCAACCTCTGGTCACAAATCGCAAGTACTGCTCCGATTGGGGCTCATCTCACTATATCCTACAGTTCCTGGTTGACGCATAGACTGTCTGATATAATAACCACTGTTATTATTACTTTTTACCTAAGTTGTACCTAGTGTCAGTATACAGGTTATGATTCAATAGGCTGTTGCTGCTGAAAACATATGCTTTGGCTGTGATGGTAGAATCTCAAACTCACCGTTAAGATTGTGAGTGGCGCCTGAGATTCACATCTGATTGGCCTTTTTAGGGCAAATACCCCTCCGCAGTTGAGATCCAAACCGTGCTAACCCGATTAGGAAAGCTAAGGGTAGGGTTACCAGGAGAGTTATTGTTAGGATTACAGTAAAGGTTAGGGTCACAGCGATGATTAGTGTTGGGGTTACAGGGAGGGTCAGTGTTATGGTTACATGGAGGTTAGGGTTGGGCTTACAGGGAAGCTTAGTGTTAGGATTACATGAAGGTTAGTGCTGTGCTTACAAGAAAGGTTAAGGTCACAAGGATGGTTAGTTTTGGGGTCACAAGTATGGTTTTCTTGGGTGTTACGGTTACAGGGAGGGTCAGTGTTATGGTAATACGAAGGTTAGTGTTGTTCTTTCATGGAGGGTTAGTGTTAGGGTTACAGGCAGGGTCAGTGTTATGGTTACATGAAGGTCAGTGTTGTGCTTACAAGGAAGGTTAGTGTTAAGGTCACAAGGATGTTTTTTGTTGGGTGTTATGGTTACAGCGAGGGTCATTGTTATGGTTACATGAAGGTCAGTGCTGTGCTTACAAGGAAGGTTAGTGTTAAGGTCACAAGGATGGTTAGTTTTGGGGTCACAAGGATGTTTTTTGTTGGGTGTTATGGTTACAGCGACGGTCATTGTTATGGTTATGGTTACATGAAGGTTAGTGTTGGTGTTTCATGAAGGGTTAGTGTTGGGGTTACCAGGAGGGTCAGTGTTAAAAGAAAACTGTGAGGTAAGTGTTTTTTCCCATAGTTCTCTTAAGGGTCACGGGAGGACATGTACTAACCTCCTCCCGTGACCCAAAGCTCAGTATATCGCGTGCTACAGCTCGCGGTATACTGAGACCGCCGCAGCAGGGGACGGATCCCGGCAATGCTGTCGAGATCCACCCAGCTGCGTGAGTGACAGCGGGCTCGTCCTATGTAGAGGGAGAGCCAGCTGTGCCTGCCTCCCCCCCTCCCCCCCCAGTCAGCCCTTTGAGAATCGGCGCGGGGAATCCCTGCAGGGTGCCGTGACTGACAGTCACTGCTCTCTGCAGGGAGATGATCGAGAAGTGAGTGAGCGACGGTATGTGTTCGCTCACTTCCTGATCAATAGAGCCGACGTGTGACTGTTTAATTGTCACATGTCGGCTTGAACTATGGGGATGAGTGATTTTCACTCACCTCGTAGTTCTCCTTTAAGAGGTTAGTGTTGGGTTTAGAGGGACGGTTAGTGTTAGGATTACAGGAAGGTTAGTGCTCTGCTTACAGAGGGTTAGTATGAAGGTCACTAGAAGTATCAGTGTGTGGACCATTAGGGATATGGGATCACTCTCTGCCCTGGGATCTCTGCACCACAACCTACAAGCTTCCATTCCCTGGCCCTGAAAATTGATGAATTGCGACGGCCAATCTGAAGAATATGTTCTGTGAATATTTCGGTCTGTCACTGTTACCAATCGCCGTCATTATCAGAGAATAATTCTGCACGCATGACGTTGTCTGCGGTTGCTGTGTGGGTCCTTATACCGACCTCAGAAACGAGTGAGACTCCGGGAACGTTTGGTGCAGACGCTCTTAATGAGAGCAATCATGGAATTATGGAGACGATGAATGGAACTTCTCTAATATAAACCGACAAAACTCTCCGCACACAAAGCACAGCTGAAGAAAACCCAATTACCTGCTCCGCTCTCATCGCTGCGGTCCGATGATTTGATCTTTGCGCTAGATGGCGGTTTCACAGTTCCACCTCAAATGGGATTTTCCTGCCAGAATCTCTGATTAGACTTAATTTAGTGAAAAATAAATATCTGACTGAAGGGAGAGCCTACCTGTTGTTTTCATCTCATAAACATGGCTGCCAATCAAGTAAATTGCTCTAATTTGTGCTATCCTTATGTCTAAATGGCTCTGAATGTATGCAGCCAGTTTGTTTCCTGGTTACAAGCCCTGCCTTCTCTGAGCCCTGTGTAGCCTTTCCAGCACTCCATGGAGCATGAGATGGAGGTTGCACAGCACATTGTGATTTGAGTAGAAGTACTACTCACAGTAGTCATTTGCATGGTGTGGTCTACTTGTGACTTGGGACAGATCCAGGGACGATAGCCAGAGAGTACCTAAGGCTCTCCAATCGGAGGAAACCTGTCCTGAAAAAAAACAAAAACATTTGCAATGGCATCCTCCATATTTCTCTCAGTAGAGATTTCCTTTAGGGTCCTCTTAATCCTCTGCAGTCTATCTGTGCCCCACCCCCATTGAATATTGTTGTATACAATGCTGTGTGTGTACCCCCTATTCTTCCCTGTTAAAGGCGTACCCTGCAATCACTACTGTGATTTCTGTATCCCTCCTGCCCCCACTCTTCTCTGGGATTGGTTTACTCCTCCAGTCATTGCTGTAATAAATCAATATGTGTAACAAAATATTTGCTGGG
>NW_017306315.1:2098000-2116528 GCF_000935625.1 Nanorana parkeri
GTGTACCCTAACATGCATTGATGTGATGGGGGAACCTCAACAATCTTCACTGTGATTGGTGCCCCCCCCGAGCTTTGTTGCATTTAGTTTACCCTCCATTCCTTGCTGTGATTGGTGAATCCTTCCATTCATTTTTGTGATTGGTGTCCTTCACCCCCAACCCAGTCCTTGCGTACTGGACGTAACTTTACAATCTTCACTGTGATTAGTGAACTCCAATCCTTGCTTTGATTGGTGTACTTCCCAGTCCTTACCATGTATGCTGTACTCCAGTCCTTGCTGTGGCTGTGGTAACACCAATTCTTGCCGAGAGTAGGGTACTCACCAGTACTTGATGTGATTAATGTTTATCCAATTCCTGCTGTAATTGGTGTACCATGTATGCTGTACTCCAATCCTTGCTGTGACTGGGTTACATAGTCACATAGTTACATAGTATTTGAGTTTGAATAAAGACATTAGTCCATCAAGTCCAACCTATTAGGATCTCATTCTAGGAGTACCCGTACCCCTGTATATTACGGTCCTTTAAGAAATCGTCCAAAAGTTTCTTGAACAATTCCACATTATTTGCTGAAATCACCGCCTGTGGCAGCGAGTTCCAGACTCTAACTGATCTTACTGTGAAGAACCCCCTTCGCCCCTTGTGCTGGAATTTTTTTCCCACCAATTTTAGGTGGTGGCCTCTAGTTTTTGTAATGGAGTTAATTTTAAACAGTTTATCGCTAATGTTGATACCACCATTGAACATTTTGTACATGGAGATCATATCCCCCCTTAATCTCCTCACCTCCAATGTGAACATGTTTAAATTTAGTAGCCTCGTCTCGTAGCTCTGGTCCTCCATACCCCTAATTAGTTTGGTTGCCCTCCGCTGGACTTTTTCCAACTCAAGGACATCTTTTCTTAGTACTGGTGACCAGAACTGGACCGCGTACTCCAGATGAGGTCGAACCAATGATCTATAAAGTTACCACCCCAATCCTTAATGTGATTGCTGTACCCCCCTTCCCTAGTCCTTGCTGTGATTGGTGTACTTCCCAGTTCTTGCTGTGATTGGTGTACTCTCCACTCCTTACCATGATTGCTGTACCCCACCCCAATACTCACCAAACCTTACACCACTGGAAGAAATATGCATTTTACTCCCTGATACGGGAGTATGGAAGACATTTGTTGCCATTTTTGTTCTTCTGACCACAATAAAAATATGTAAGATGTTTCCCACATTCAGAGACGCCGATTTCTTACGGCAAAGTAACCCCTAGACACGGTCATGTGTATTGATTGTGTACCTGCCCCAAGCGGCGCATTGTTATTAGCCGAGCGGGTCCTTAAAGGTAAACCGTCTTACTGACCTGATCCTCACCAGCAAATCCTTATCACATGATCCCGTCTTGAAATAACATTTGTTTCTCTCTTGTAGCCGGCGTGAGACGGACAGGGAAATAGAACATTTGAGAAAGCCCGGAAGACCGTTTTCATGCCAATATTTGACAGATTTTTGGTCGGCGCCGTACAGATCTCTCGCACGGCCTGTCAGAATCGCTCTCGCTGCAGAGAGACAATCCGCGTGATGAGAAGTCTCGGGGCAGCTACTTGCCTTTGGCGGGAAGGCGTGGCGGGAGAAGATAGCGCCGCAGATCGCCTTGATTCGGCTCGTTCCGACCTCACATCTTGGAACTCCTTGACCCCTGATATTGTTTCCAGAACTGGCGCTCTGAAATCCGCCTCACCTTTCACAGCGGGCTGTTACATGTCCATAAATCAGCCAAAAAATGATGAGGTCATCGCCAGAGGAAATGATAGGAACAAAAAAATAAGAAGAAAATTCACGAAAATGTCCAAAATTCTCAGAACAAAAGATCAAAAAAAGGGAGAAAAATTACTTGAAGGGAACTGATTTTTTTCACAGGATTTTAGACAGTTGTGATCTGAATAATATTATTATTATTTTTATTATTAATTATTATTATCATTATAATTATTATTATTATCATTAAGGTTTTTAGCATATTTCAAATGCTGATTATATCACTTGCAATAGATGCTGCTTCTTGATGTTTGAAGAATCAGCTGGTCCGCTGAGCATTGGCACTGATATCCTGTTTTAGGGTGGCTCCCTTCCCTTGCAGGATCCAATGGAGCCACCCTAGGGTTGCCACATTTTCTTCAAGCGAAACCTGAACACTCTAATGACGCGCTAACATTTTTTTGGGAGAATGAGTCGTGGCTCATTCATATGTAAATATCACAGTTGAGACTATTTTCAGTGGGGGGCCAGTAGCCCGTACCTTAATTTTGGTTGCCCCTGTCTGCCTGACATCATGTGTCCGGGTTTCTGCTGACATGAAACCCGAAAACAGCATTCAAAACCCGGACTCAAGTCGAATCCTGGACAGGTGGCAACTCTAAGCCACCCTTGTGTATGCACAGGCACAGAAAGGCAAGCCACTCCTCTGCTCCCCTCGTCCCTTCTCCAGGCAGGTAGATGGATACCTGCTGGAGACGGCTCTGTCCTTTATCATCTACTGGACAGGAAGTTCAGGGAAGCCGAGAGAGTTGGAGCCAGCTGTTTAGAAACATGTGAGCGCTTGGGAGAAGTCACAAATGAATGCAACTCTGTAATCATTAACACCTCATTAAATATATTTTTGTAAATGCATTGTAAGTACCTAATCTTGATTTGGTATCATCCTCTCACAGTGCCTGTACAGCAGAGCTGATGCTGGGGGAGGGAGAAGTGACACAAGAAGTCCATTAGCTGCGCTGATAGAAGAAGAGAGCAGAGTGACATTGAGATGAACAGATCAGATCTAGACTGTGTCATTGCTGTTCTGGTGCAGATTCGAGTAAGCCGTATGGTGATCTGTTCTGATGGCTCTCTACTCTTCCCAAATATGTTTATGTCGCGGCCTACATGGTTAGTTGCCGTGTAGGTCCGGGCGGTCGCGGTTTAGTCACTGAAAGCGCTAATGAGAGCCCAGTGTATGCCAACAATCCTAGAAACTATTAGAGGTGCTGATGGGGCAGCCATGGAACTTCCAGCCACTGTTTTGGAAAATTATTTCCTGATCTGAAGTTCTGGCCGGCTTCACGGAACTTTCACTGACGCCGACTGCAAATAAATATTCAACGCTTTCCTAGAAAACTAATCTGGCTTCTCCGCACGGCAACACCATAGGGGAGGAACATGACTGGGGACCCAGAGTCACCTTTGTGTTATTATTTATTATTATTATTATCAAATACACTCCGTTGGCAGACCAGCCATTTCGCTAACAATCCTCCCATATGTGTATTTAACGTTTTTTATGCATGTTTTGACCTTAAAGGAGAACTATGGGGTTAAGGCTTTTCCCCATAGTTCTCCTTAGGGTAACGGGAGGACACAAACTAGCGTCCTCCCATCACCCTAGGTTCAGTATACCATGAGCTGTAGCTCGTAGTATACTGAGACGCCGCAGTATACCGCGAGCTGCTGAGACGCCGCAGCTGAAGCGGATCCCGTCAATTGTGCCGGGATCCGCCCGGCTGCGTGACTGACAGCTGGCTCCGCCTATCTAGAGGCAGAGCCAGCTGTACCCGCCCCCTCCCCCAATGACGGAATAAATGTCAGTTAAAGTACCGCAGCGCTGAATACTGAAAAATGGCCTGGATGGGAAGGGGGTTTAACACCGCAGATGTCAACTGGTTAAACCAATCAAGTGGGTGTTCTGCATGTAAATTCACCCTGAAAACATTATCTGCCAAAAAGGCCTGTAATGGCTGTCTCAACCGCCAAGATAAACACAAAAAACATCTTTACATCACTTAGACACATAAAATTATACTTTTATTTCACTGTATTAAATTTATGCTGCTTTACATGCATTTATACTTGCAATTCTTGACAGAATGCACTTTGTATGACATATTTAAAAAGTTTTTGTCCACAATTAAACTTTAAAGGAAAAGTCCACTTTCCGTAAAATGAGTCCACCTTCCTGGGCCTATAATCTAAAACACCTAGAACCTCCCTCCCACATCCAGCTGTTACCTAACTCAGCATGACCATCGTGCCCTCCTCCTCTGATTCTGTCATTGGTGCAGAAGTTTCCTCCTGTTCGCAACCCCACAGTGAGCCCCCATAGAACTGTAAGGGCAAAGCATCGCCACTCTAAGAGAGGGATAGGTGGCCAATTTTGCCAAATACTCCTTGTGTGGGGTGACTGGTCTCGTCTCCGCCCCTACTGTAATAAAGACCGCTCACTGCTGCTCTCTCCTTGTGCAGGGCGACTGGTCTTGTCTCCGCCACTTCTGTAATAAAGACCGGTCACTGCTGCTCTCTCTCCTTGTGCAGGGCGACTGGTCTTGTCTCTGCCACTTCTGTAATAAAGACCGGTCACTGCTGCCAGGGTCGGATTTACTCTCTTTGCTGCCCCAAGGCAAGGTTCTTCAATGCGCCCCCCTACTCGCCAACCACCCCCTCCTCTAATATAGACCGCTCACTGCTGCTCTCTCCTTGTGCAGGGTGACTGGTCTTGTCTTTGCCCCCTCCTGTCCTTTGCTGCAGCCAGCTTGTAGTGGGTGGGGCCTGCTGGGCTCTGCACAGCACAGTGATGATATCACCAGTGGCGGAACTACCGCCGGTGCAGGCGGTGCGGGCGATCACTGCTACATTTACAAGGTAATATCTGAGTTTTCTAAGGTATTTGGTGCGTAGAGAGCGAATTTACATCCTTTGTGGCTATTGAGGAACATATTTGAATAAAAGTTTTTGTGCCCCGGAGTTCAGCTTTAAGACTTATTGGTGTCAGCTCCGCTTGTAGCACTTTAGTGAATTATTAAGCGATTTCCTTTAAAAACATGTTCACGATCCCAAGACAGCGTCCAAGAAGTGAATTGAAGATTTTTTGGGGGGGAATATTATTGTTTTTGGGACAGGAACACATCTGCAGATGACTCCCAACGAGATGAAAACAACACAAATCTGCTATTTCATCCCCAGAAAAGATCCCGAACTGGTAGCCGCGTCTGCCTCTTAATGGGACGCCGGAGCGAAGCGTTCATAGCTTGTAAATGACATCATTATCTTATTTGTATCGTTAGGAGCTGCTAATAATTCCCAAATCCCAGTGAGTCACCCGCCGGATTAAAGCGGAGACTCGCTGCATCTCCGGGTAGTAAATCTGAACGATAAACAAAATATGGAGACGTTTGTTTTGCCAGCAGAGGGGAAGATAACGTTCCTCCGTGACGCGTCCAAACATAGCAGCGAGAAGACCCTTCGGCCTCCGGGGCGACCCATAGCGGGCCCAGGGCCACGCGACCAGCGTGTATGACAGACCTGCAGACCTCGGGCTACTGTGCTAAGGTACATGAATATAAATGAAGTCATTTAGGAGAGCGGATTTCTCCAAATGTAGGAACAAAATCTGAGCTCAGTTTTCAAAAAGGTTTTCCCAAATGTTAAAGTTTAAAGGGAATGTTTTTGAGTCTTTTCAAGCCAATTCCTGAACCTACCTAAGAATACTGTATATATATGTATATATATATACACACACCGATCAGCCAAAACATTGTGACCACTGACAGGTGAAGTGAATAACATTGATTATCTGGTTACAAAGGCACCTGGAAGTGGGGGGATATATTACAATGACACCTGGAAGCGGGGGGGTATATATTACAATGACACCTGGAAGTGGGGTGTATATATTACAATGGCACCTGAAAGTGGGGGGTATATATTACAATGGTGCCTGGAAGTGGGGAATATATTACAATGGCACCTGGAAGATTGTGTTGGAAGCACATATAATGGACAAGTGGAAGAATTTGAGGGACTTTGACGAGGACCAAATTGTGATTCTAGATGACTGGATCAGAGAAACTCCAAAACTGCAGCTCTTGAGGGATGTTCCTGGTCTGCAGTGGTCAGGATTAGAGCAGTCAGGGTGCCCATGCTGTCCACTGCCAAAAACATCTACAATGGGCACGTGAACATCAGAACTGGACCACAGAGCAATGGAAGAAGGTGGCCTGGTCTGGTGTACATCATGTGGATGGCCGAGTGTGTGGCACTTACCTGGGGAAGAGATGACACCAGGATGCACTATGGGAAGAAGACAAGCCGGTGGAGGCAGTGTGATGCTTTGGGCAATGTTCTGCTGGGAAACCTCGGGTCCTGCCATTCATGGGGATGTTACTGACCGACCTAAACATTGTCACTGACCAAGTCCCCCCCTTCTTGGAAAGGGAGCTCAAGGACAGATTTAAAAAAAAGATGGAGCTATTCTACTAAATGATACTGTTGCCGTATATTGTGACATGGAATTTATTCATACCGCCCTCAGAAAGCCGCTGAGAGGTTCACTTTAGGATGTACAGCTGTAGAATAAAGTGATGTTTGAAGAAATAACATTGTACAACAAGAAACTGTTTTTGTCTGTTCACATTGAGTCTCAGAGTGACATTTCTTCCAAGATCCTGATCAGCGGGATGCCTCGTATTTCTCCCTCCTCGTCTGATCGATAGCTGTCCGAGGACTATTGCGCAATACAAAAGAAATCCATCAAATGATCACAGGTCGTTCTTTTTCACTTTTCCTTCAGTTTGGTTCTCCGTCTCATTCCTTTCCCACCGAACAGGCTGTGACGTCGCTTGTTATCCCGCTGTTGCCGTTAATCCTTTGAGAAATCCACATCCGTTACGGTGCCAAGTCTTCACTCCGGGCCGCGGGGAACGCTCGGCCTTAATCTCGGGAAAGGGATATTTTATTGGGCTCGTGTAGATACGGAATCACCTAGCGGAGCCTTCGCTGCTTTTCCTAAAACTTTCCGCCCCGAGCAAACGATCGGGATGACAAATCGTAAAGCGTCTCGGCTTTCCGTTTTAACAGTTTTGATATTAAATTGTATTTGGCAAGCATCGTATTTTTCTGTCGCGGCTTAAACAAGTAATAACATGCAGAACCTTTTAGTTAAGGAGACGGCAACTTCTATTTTTTTTAATCCCGATCTGTTTTTTGGTTGTCAGGGGACTCGTTAGTAAGCATCACTGTGACCGCCACTCAGGGTCTGCATATTGTTTTATTTCTTTCTGATCTAAATTAGGGATGGGTATCCCAAGGCTGGGTGTTACCCGGAGCGGAGACCGGGTGACACCCCGCCTGGACATCATCGTGCATACATGTGACGTTGCCGAGCGCGAGCATGATGACGTCATTGCGCATGCGCGGTCGTCTTATTGATGCCTGCAGGCGGCCATGTTGGTGATTGACGCCTGCAGAGAGAAGAGGGGATGGACGTTCACCCGGCGGGATGAGGTATGCCGCCGGGTCCCCTCCTCTCTCCTGACACTCTCGGGCTCTCGGTCCCTGACCGAGTTCCCAACTCTTCGTAGGGGGTGACACCAAAATGACTGCCAGTCATTTTGGTGTCACACCTCCAATGGTGGCACCCGGGTGCGGCCCGCATCCCCCTTGTGACGCCACTGTTTCCAACTGTGGTGAAATTACAAATCTCATCATGCCTCTGGGAGTCATGTCTGTGGCCAGAGGTGTCCCAAGAGTTATCGCTGCATGAGTTGGGTGGTGTGTGTGTGGATATTGCATGTTACCTGGAATGGCTCTGGCCAACGTCCCGCCCAGCTCAGTCCCTGCTCCAACTTTTTCACTTGTGTGCGTAAATTTAAAGCCCAAGTCCAGACAAGTTTATTTGAGGGGGGAGGGGGGGTCTGTGTATCCTTTGGGGAGATAGATAATTACTTCCTGTCCTGAAAGGATGTGAAGAAAGCCTCACTAATAGGGAAAGAGGTGGCAATAAAGATTTGACTCTAAACCAGGAGTAGTCAAACTCTGCCCCTCTAGCTGCGGTAAAACCCCAAATCCCATGAGGCATTGCAAGACTCTGACAGCCACAGGCATGACTTCTAGAGACAGAATCATGACGGGATTTGTAGTGTCACCACAGCTGGAGGGCTGAAATTTGGCTACCCCTCCCCCTAATCTTCCCTATTGCATCCAGAAAACAAACACACACAAAAAAAATGTGTTTTCTTGCAACACAGCAGATAGAGAGAGCCTGGGAGACATGTGAAAAGGAGGGTGGGGCTCCATCTACTGGTTGGATATGAAATATATAAAATATTCCTATCTAATATTTCATATTTGCTTGACTAGATACAAAATATGTTTAAAAATATGATACCAAAAGTATAAATAAAAAAAATTAAAAATGCATAATAAATAAATAAACACATAATAAATAAATAAATAAATAAATAATAAATAAATACATAAATAAATACATAATAAATAAATTAATACATAACAAATACATAATAAATAAATACATACATACATAATAAATAAATAAATAAATAATACATACATACATAATAAATAAATACATAATAAATACATAAATACATTACAAATACATAATAAATAAATACATACAAAAATACATAATAAATAAACAACTAAATACATAAATACAAAATACATTTCATTATATATTCCCTTTTAAAAAAGAGGTAGAGAACATTTCATACCTCTTACTTGCCATTATTTTCATTCTTTGTCTTGGGCCACGGACCATTGCAAAGGCCCCCCGGCTGTTGAGTATCTGAAGCCTTTTTTTGCAGAAATGAAGCTCATTAACGAATGATCGGTGGGCTGTGGACTAGAAGGGAAGCTCATCACTTATTCCATATGTTATGTCCAGTCTTAGGCCACCATGATCTGAGGCCCATTGTCAGTTTGGCTAATGATATTCCTCTTAGATCTTCTCTTGGCACGGCCAGGTATGCAATGTTCCAGACAGGAGAGCCACAGCTAAGAGTGATCCATTGAAAGTTCGGCAGTCTGGAGCAAGATGACCTCCATAGATATCTAGTGGAGGAAAGCTGATCATCCAGAGCCCCGCTGACTCAGTGTATTCAGCCTGCAGACCTTTTTCTCCAATGTTTGTCTTGTATAAGAATGGCACAGAACTTCTTTGTGGTTACACTCACCTATCTAAAAACTTTGATTGACAAAGTAATATCATTCATGTATTATAGTTAAATAGTTAAAGTGTATCTAAAGCCAAAAACAACAACGTAATATATCGCAACTTACCAATCCTTAGATGTGCTGGCCGCATTGGTTTTCTTTTTTCGGCTTTTTTTTTGTCTTTATTTTTTACCTGGTGATCTGGTCAGTAACACGCTTCCTGTCTTAGAGTGGCTACACTCACTCTTCTGCTGTATCTATGGAGAACCAATGTAGCTACCTTTGGAGAGGAACATTGTCTACCTATGAGGAACTGTTTAATTTACTTAGACCCTGCATAAGTGACTAACAACAAAAAAAGCCACATTCCAGCTAACACTTTTTAAGCAGTTATTATTATTTTTTTACTATTTGGATACAAGTTTAAACTTTATGCATTGAAGCTGACCATTATATTATGGTTCCTCTCAACCCTCTGTCACTTTTGCTGGACTTCTTGGGCTGTTAAAGGAAGTTGAAAAATAGCAGATTTCCTGGCCGGATGAACAGGCAATAAAACTATGTTACAGGTGAAACCCAGCAAAACAAAAACGTCTATCTTAATGAATGATAGGCGAATGTGCCAGGGTTTGGTTCGCTAGCACGCTTACCCAGCCAGAAATACAAGTTCACTTCACTTGGATGTTTGTCGGACCCTGATTTCTATATGGGTGAACGTGCAAGCCTGGGTCGTCCGTGTCCTAGCAACCAATGATATGGTGGGACCTGCACATCAACTTTGGTTGCTAGGACACTAGCAGCTAGTCTACAAAACATCATTGGTTGCTAGGACGCAGGCAGGTTCACCATAACAACCAATTATTCTGTTTAGCTTTCTGTTTCTTGGCAATCAATGACCCGCAAAGCATCATTGGTTACTAAGATGCTGGTGGTCCCTCAGCATAATAGGTTGCTAGGAAGCTAGGGGCCGTGCTGCACAGCACTATTGGTTGCTAAGACATTGGTGGCCCCACAGCATCATTGGTTGCTATGTTATGCCTGCATCCTAGCAACCAATGATGGTGTGCGACAGACACCAGTCAGCAAATGACCCTGTACAAGCTGCAGAGCATCATTGATGGGTCATCATAGGACCCCCAACGAAGGATCAACAGGCGGGCAAACTGGCTAGATTGTTCACCCAATGCGAACAGCTTGGATTTAGGAGGAACTCATGGTCAACTTAAAGTGCAATCAAACTTTCAGTTTGAATCAGCTAAATACATTCCAGGTGTATCAAAATAAAAGTTGTTCAATGTCTTAGCCCTCATTCACACGAGAAAAGGCCGGCACATACAGCTCTGTGCTGCGGGCAGCTCCCGGGAAGGACAGGTGCCTTTGTGTGATTAGTACGCAGCCCCCGTCCTTCTCTATGGGAGTACGTGGCCGTACGCCGCCCTACACTGACCCCAAGTGCACGTCTATACGGGTGCATGTTTCCCGGCTCGGACGCAGACAGGATCCATCGGGTATGTACGGGTGTACGGACATCCGTACGTACGTGCAGGGCGGGTGAGCGTAGGGCGGCATACGGCCACGTACTCCCATAGAGAAGGACAGGGGCTGCGTACTAATCACACGCAGCACCTGTCCTTCCCGAGAGCTGCCCGATACGGCCGTGCAAGCAGCACGGAGCTGTACGTGCCGACCTTTTCTCGTGTGAATGAGGCTTACAGTTTGTTTCCTTAAAGGAGAACTATGGGGGTTAAGTCTTTTCCCCATAGTTCTCCTTTGGGTAACGGGAGGACACAAACTAGCGTCCTCCCGTCACCCTAGGCTCAGTATACTGAGACGCTGCAGTATACCGCGAGCAGCTGCTCGCGGCATACTGTGACGCCGCAGCTGAAGCGGATCCCGACAATTGTGCCGGGATCCGCCCAGCTTCGTGACTGACAGCTGGCTCTTCCTATCTAAAGGCAGAGCCAGCTGTACCCGCCCCCTCCCGCGTCCGTTCCACCAGTCAGCGCTGGCGGAGCGGGGAGGGGGGAATCCAGCCCCTCCCCTGTCACGGCAGAGAGCCGTGACAGGATCGAGAGGTGAGCAAACGCCGGTATGTGTTCGCTCACCTCCCGATCTACTGAGCCGACCTATGACAGTCTCATTGTCACAGGTCGGCTAGAACTAAGAGGTGAGGGAAAATCACTCACCTCATAGTTCTCCTTTAATATATCAGCCACATCCTAGAAAAGCCTGTCCCCTGTCAGCATGCTGCAGAGTGGTACCCTTGCCTGACCCTTGTGTGCAAGCAAGGGTTTCTTTGCAGCAGTCCAACACACCCCCTGTTCAGCACAGCTCTCCAATCAGCGGGGAGCATGATCTTTGCTGATTGGAGAACTATAGGTCTGACTCACCAGGGGGTGTTTTGGACCTCTGAAGAGAGACTACTGCTTCAACACAGAGAGTAATGGTCCTTGTCTACAGCACGCTGGCAGGGGATAGGCTTTTACACTCAAGCTGTGGCTGCTTTAAAGAAAAGGAACTGTAAAGACATGAAGCACCTCATTGTTTTATTGCACCTGGAATGCATTTAGCTGATTTGCCCTGAAGGTTCCATTGGCCTTTAAAGCGTATCTAGACTCAAAAACAAAAAGTGTGACAGCTCACCAGTCCTTAGATGTGGTGACTGCGAAAATAAACACATATACGAATGCAAAGGGAGCCAATGGAAAAAAATGTTTACCTTTTGTCTTTTGAAATGCATCCGCATAGTAGGTGAGAGGGGTAATCAAAAGCATTTTGCCACGAGTGGCCCCGGCCGCTGGCATCCTGCAAAGGCATTCGCTCCATGTTCCGGACGGCTTCGTAGCTCAGCGCCCGGAGAAGCCCTCGCGCATTAAAAATAAAAACATCTGTTTGCATTGCACAAACTGCTCTGCATGAGCCCGATGGGATTTGCATGTATGGTGTTAATTTTCCTGGCTCCAGTCACACTGAGATCGGACGGATGAACGCGGAGTGCTGGGGGTGCCTCGCTACGGAGGGGTAAGTACACTTCTCATTTTGTAAGTGAAAGCAGACCCGTCGCAGACCCGGGCCTCGTTTTATGTGTTGAAGGCAGACGGGACAAGTGTTTGCTTGCCAAGGATTTAACTCAGCATCCAAAATGCTCCTATTTTAGATCCCTGTACAAGGAAAGTTTCCTGCAGAGGGTTCTTATTTTACCTTACCATTGGACACGTCGTCTATGGTCATTTTCGATGTGAGGTTTGGCACTTTGTTCTTGCTTGCTGTGCCATGCTTCCATGAAGGTATTTCATGTAGAGGTTAGCAGGTGCCGGCTGAAGGAGCTGTCTCTAAGCGGCAGAGTCCGTTGGGCGGTAACGTTCATGCCATTTAGTCATTTGGCTGAATTTCAACTTTTGTGACCTGGAACGTCAGGTCTGTCTACATCAGGGGTGGGCCTTCAAACTACAAGTCCCATGAGGCATTGCAAGACTGACAGTTACAGACATGACTCCCAGAGGCAGCGGTATGATGGGATTTGTAGAGAAAGCACAGCTGGAGGACCAGAGTTGCCCACCCCTGATCTAAGTGCAACTGGTTCTTTGAGTTCCCAATTGTCCCTTACCTCTATAAGACCATCTATCCATTTAAAGCTGGTCATTGACTATGGGTCTGATTTATAAATCTTGCACCCGGCACACCCTGAGTGCATGCCTATGTGTCCAGTGTATAGCTGGACGAATGCCGTTTGCACGGAACTACCCCCCATCAGATGGTGCTGAGGAGGATAGGAAGTTCCATTGTCAAGGCACCGAAAATGGAGCCCTTCCGGAAAGGTGGGCCATTTATGATGTGCAGCAGCTGAGGAGCTTTCTAACTACTTTGTTGTTTTTGTTACTCAGAGGTCAGTCAAGTCTGACATTCCTTCCACAAGTACCCTATCTTCTGGTTCTATTGTGGGTCCTGTGTGTATGTGATGGCCTTCATCCTGATATTGTACATGGGTCATTGCTGGAGTTCTTCAGTTGTTTCAGGTAAGAGCTTCCTGCTTATGTCAATACATTACATGCCATGAGATTTTGTACATGGATCAAGAGCATTGGGTGTGTACATCATATGGTGTCCTCCTCACCTAACACTAAACATGAACAGAAGATGATGTGAGCTTTTACAACACTACAAGAGCATTGTCCAGTAAGTCCCGTCTTCTCATTATGTAGCTAGAGTATTTGAATCTTATCTTCACTATCAGTCCTTTTGTAATGATTCTTTAACACATATCATTTGTAGTTTATGAAGAAATGCAGCTCATGGAAAGCCTAATTAGCTTTTATGCCATGGCAGAGAGGGAATTTTTCTTCACATGCTTCCAAACACGAGCACCTCTCCAGATGGGTCTCTTAAGCTATCAGGTCACACTCCCTATAGATGTGTATCCTTTACTTCACCATGAATAGAATCACATTAGGACTCATTCATCTGAGCTTTCCCCTAGTGTATCTCTCAAATGAGCAGAGTATCCATCCATTCTCTCTCTCTCTCTCTCTCTCTCTCTCTCCCTCCATGTTAGCTGATTGCACTCAGTTTTTTTGGCCCCAGCTACTTCTCCAATAGTCCTAACCATCTTCACACTCTGAACTTCTCTATTGCCTTGGTGAACCCTCTTCCCCTCCTTTAGGAGTGATCAACGTCCACACAACTGTTGTTAAATACTATTTTGCACAGAATGAACAACAGCAACTTTTTATTTCAGTTTTCAAGTAACTCCAACATTATGATTGGAGTAAACACAGAAACAATTTATTTTGAGCTAATGAAGACCAACAGGACCAATGACTCTTCCCCCTCACATTGGTTGCTAGGATGCTAGCAGCTGGGCCATAAAGCATCATTGGTTGTTAGGATGCAGGCGGGCACGCCATAACAGCCTATGACCCTGTGGGGCCTCCAGTGTCTTAGCAAACAATGATGCTGCACAACCTGCACAGTGTCATTGGTTGCCAAGATGCTGTTGGAACCACAGAATCAAAGCTGTGTGGCTCAGCCACCAGTCAACCAATGACTTTGTGACACAGCATAATCTTTTGCTAGGACACAGGCAGAGGTTTGGTGGGCGTGCAAACTGGCCAAAATCTTTTCCCATTCAGCAAAGAGCAAACAGATTGGGTTTGGGTCAAACTCACAGTCAAACTCATGCCTAATCTTCACCTTGTCCACAGTAAAGGCATGCTCGACAACCACCGAGGGAGGGTAGGGGTGGGGAAGTACAACAGTGTCATACTCAACCAGGCTGGGAAAACCCAGATACTGACTACATGTGACTTCTGATTCACCCACTTTCTAGGTAGATCCAAGAAACAACCTATGACCCATCAGGTTTCCATTCAACTATGCCACACATGCTGACATGTTCACTCTTGACTGAGGAAATTCACCAATCACAGAGAGGGCACACCAAACAGGAAACTCCTTCATGGAGATAACATCTCCTTATGTACCCCCTTACATTTCTAGTACATACTCCCCATTTAATTTGATGGCAGTCCAAGGAGGTTCTCCTCAAAAGCCTTTCTTCTGGACTTTGTTGGCAGCAACCAACCTTTGTGGACAGTGTGATGCCTCTACTCCTTAATACCTTGTCCAAATTTGTCAAAAGATTCTTAATGCTATCTTAGTTTTCATCTTACATACTATGTATACAGTATGTATGTTTATTAATATATATATACAATGACCTTCTGCCGATCTTCGAAATATTCACAATATTACAGGGAATTGTCTGTGTAAGCATTGCACTGCTTTTGAACAGTGGACTCTCCGACAGTCACGGGGTTAATTTGTGCTCTGTGACTATGAAGCTTGCAACATATGGCCGACGGAGGAAATATTTGGATAAGACCTTCGAGCTTGTACTTGTTGGCAAGCTTTCATCTTTACTAAATATACTTATGTGGGTGACTCCAGTTCTGGCATGACGAGGCTCTCGTATGCATTGTTTGATGTTAAGCATCTCGCTTTCTCTCTATGTTGTGTTTCAGGGGCGCTCTGACTCTTCAGCCTCATGGCCGCTATAAACGCCAAGCTTGAGATCTTGCGTGTGTCGCGACCGTTTCTGATGGTGTTATTCAACAAAGACGCAACGGTAGACTAAACTGTGTGACTCATAAAGATAGGAAAGGGCCTGTTTGCCAGCGTGGTAGTGAGTAAGGGTTCTCGTATGTGGATATTATGTTATGTTCTTTGACAGGGTGGGGTTAGAAGAGGAGATCTGGGAGATCTTGATAGTTGTAGTTAAGCAATGGTTGGACACAATGAATCCATGTATTATCATTGTTCTATAGTACCGGTTGTATCAGAGCCTTTTGTAACACAAAAGAACTGTCAACACAAAAGCATACCACCACCAAATAGAAAGAGCCCCTTATATATTTGTAGAAAGAGCTCCACTGTAGTGTGCTCCTCTGTAGTTTGCGGAAAGTCCTCTACTATAGCAAGTCCCTCCGTAATATGCAGAAGACCCTCACTGTAGTGTGCTTCTCTGTAGTTTGCAGACAGACCTTTACTGTAGTGTGTCCCTCCATATTGTGCAGAAGGGCCCCCACTAAAGTGTGCTCCTCTGTAGTTTGAGGAAAGCCCTCTAATGTAGCATGACCCTTGGTAATTTGCAGAAGGTCCCCCACTGCAGTGTGCTCCTTTGTAGTTTGCAGAGAGACCTCTACTGTAGCATGTCCCTCGGTAACGTGGAGAAGGCCCCCCACTGTAGTGTGCTCCTCTGTAGTTTGCAGAAAGACCTCTACTGTAGCGTGTCCCTCCATATTGTGCAGAAGGCCCCCCACTGAAGTGTGCTCCTCTGTAGTTTGCAGAAAGTCCTCTACTGTAGCATGTCCCTCCGTAATATGCAGAAGGCCCCCCACTGTAGTGTGCTCCTCTGTAGTTTGCAGAAAGACCTCTACTGTAGCATGTCCCTCCGTAACGTGGAGAAGGCCCCCACTGTAGTGTGCTCCTCTGTAGTTTGCAGAAAGACCTCTACTGTAGCATGTCCCTCGGTAACGTGGAGAAGGCCCCCACTGTAGTGTGCTCCTCTGTAGTTTGCAGAAAGTCCTCTACTGTAGCATGTCCCTCAGTAACGTGGAGAAGGCCCCCACTGTAGTGTGCTCCTCTGTAGTTTGCAGAAAGACCTCTACTGTAGCATGTCCCTCGGTAACGTGGAGAAGGCCACCACTGTAGTGTGCTCCTCTGTAGTTTGCAGAAAGACCTTTACTAAAGCATGTCCCTCCGTAATATGCAGAAGGCCCCCCAAATTCGGACATTTGGACACATCGAAATTTTCGAATCGGAATGCGTCCGAATCGAATTTCCGTTTCCTGAACTTCGGATCCCGTCTGAATTTCATTCAAAAGCGAAACTGTGACTTTTCTGGCCAATCAGATGTGTTTTTCGTTTTGATGCATCCAAATGGGTCTGAACACGTTTTCTTTACGGCAACATGTGAGCCATATACAGTATATACATATAATACTAAAGCTGAGGCTCCTAGACCCAAATGGCATTCAGGATCCGAATTTCTGAATTGCATTGGGGAGCTCCTGAATGCCATTAGGGTCTGGGAGCCGAGATCACTTGTATGCAGTCTGCATACAGGGGGGCGCATTGAGGAACCTGGCATTGGGGCAACAGAGAGAGTAAATCCGTCCCTGGCAGTGCTCCTGCGCGGGCACCCGATGCCTACAAGCGGGACTAGGAGAACTCGATGACAGTTTTGAAGCCACGCAGGTGCACCTAGAGCAACTTGAGAGGTCATCGAAGATTGCAAAAACTGTGACGGCTGGCGTACTAGCGTCATCTCGTCGAAATGTACAACGGACGAGACGTCACGAGTTGGAGATCTTGACCAGTTGGCCACCTCGACAGAACACAGGCACGGGAGGCCCACTCCCTCCACCTCGCCTACGTAAGCCTCCAGGCTCCTGCAATTATCATCAGATTAGTTTTAGGGCACCCGGGAGTCTTCTATCCCAATCCGTCATTTTTACCTGGCAGGCACTTCCATGATAACACTCTCTGGCCCATCTTCACCCTACTGACCGGCGAGGTCAACAACTTTGAGTAATACCTCAAAGTACATCTGAAGCCAAAACTTTTGGATAGAAGAGTGAGAAGTCGGAACCTCTTTTTTTTAATTGTCTGTCTCCTTGCAAGATTTCACTTCCTGTCTCAGAAATACAACAGGATGTGAGAGGAAATCTCCCAAAGTGAGGGGTGGTCACCTCTTGGACAGTTGTCCCCATTGGAAGAGTTACCCTCTATTCCTGTTCTAGTGACCACTGTAAACTTTTGGATGGCCATGATCGCCAGGACGAGTCCAGAGGGTAAATCTTTGACGTATCTAATTGAATTCAGGAGAAGAAGACATAACCGAAGCTTTCGGCTGTGACTTGAAATTGCAGAAGACAGATGAACTTTTACCTTAGCTCCGTGTCACATTCAGTTATAGCTCCGGCCGGATTATCCGCCATGTATCAGTGGCCTGCCCTCGGCCCATCGCTAGTTTGGAATTGAAGCATTTTTTGAGCAGAATAATCCTAATTTTGGATGAACAGACTCTGAATCACTCAAAATAAAAAAAATAACCTTCATTAGTGGGAGATGTCATTGAAGTTCTGGACCGATCCCAAATGACTTCGCTCTAATCAGCAGCGAATGAGGAGCGCGGTGTAACGTCATGATTGCCGGTTCTCGCAGTAACTGGATTTACTGAAAGTATTTGCTGCAATGATATTATGTAATTGGACAAAACAAATTCCTTTTCCTTTTTTTGTTTTTTGAGCAGCAAGATACAGAAAAATCCGTCTCTAGTTAATTTAATGAGCAGATTTTATCAGATGCATTATCATCGTATATATGATTGCCTCGCAGCGCTGGCCTCGTGGGTTCTATTACCTCTAGGGTCATTGTTGCATTTCCACTGATGTGCTTCAATTTCATCCAGAAATACCCTGATAGGGATGGGAATGGCGGAAGGAGCAATTCCTAGTTTCCTGAATCTACTTTTAGTTTTTAATGTCCCCGCCCACTTTTATGTGACCTTCTCTTCTGTCTTATATCTGACCTCCATCCTTCCCTTGACCTACATCCTTCCTTTCAGTCTTCTATCTGACCTCTGTCCTTCTCTTCAGTCTAATATCTGAACTCTGTCCTCCCCTTCAGTCTAATATCTGAACTCTGTCCTTCCCTTCAGTCTTATATCTGACCTCCGTCCTTCCCTTCAGTCTTCTATCTGACCTCCATCCTCCCCTTCGGTCTTCTATCTGACCTCCGTCCTTCCATTCAGTCATATATCTGACCTCCGTCCTTCCCTTCAGTCTTATATCTGACCTCCGTCCTCCCCTTCAGTCTTAAATCTGACCTCTGGCCTTCCCACCAGTCTTCTATCTGACCTCCGTCCTTCCCTTCAGTCTTCTATCTGACCTCCGTCCTTCCCTTCAGTCTTCTATCTGACCTCCGTACTCCCTTCAGTCTTCTATCTGACCTCCGTCCTTCCCTTCAGTCTTCTATCTGACCTCCGT
>NW_017306315.1:2118823-2155753 GCF_000935625.1 Nanorana parkeri
AATAAATAAATAAACACATAATAAATAAATAAATAAATAAATAATAAATAAATACATAAATAAATACATAATAAATAAATTAATACATAACAAATACATAATAAATAAATACATACATACATAATAAATAAATAAATAAATAATACATACATACATAATAAATAAATACATAATAAATACATAAATACATTACAAATACATAATAAATAAATACATACAAAAATACATAATAAATAAACAACTAAATACATAAATACAAAATACATTTCATTATATATTCCCTTTTAAAAAAGAGGTAGAGAACATTTCATACCTCTTACTTGCCATTATTTTCATTCTTTGTCTTGGGCCACGGACCATTGCAAAGGCCCCCCGGCTGTTGAGTATCTGAAGCCTTTTTTTGCAGAAATGAAGCTCATTAACGAATGATCGGTGGGCTGTGGACTAGAAGGGAAGCTCATCACTTATTCCATATGTTATGTCCAGTCTTAGGCCACCATGATCTGAGGCCCATTGTCAGTTTGGCTAATGATATTCCTCTTAGATCTTCTCTTGGCACGGCCAGGTATGCAATGTTCCAGACAGGAGAGCCACAGCTAAGAGTGATCCATTGAAAGTTCGGCAGTCTGGAGCAAGATGACCTCCATAGATATCTAGTGGAGGAAAGCTGATCATCCAGAGCCCCGCTGACTCAGTGTATTCAGCCTGCAGACCTTTTTCTCCAATGTTTGTCTTGTATAAGAATGGCACAGAACTTCTTTGTGGTTACACTCACCTATCTAAAAACTTTGATTGACAAAGTAATATCATTCATGTATTATAGTTAAATAGTTAAAGTGTATCTAAAGCCAAAAACAACAACGTAATATATCGCAACTTACCAATCCTTAGATGTGCTGGCCGCATTGGTTTTCTTTTTTCGGCTTTTTTTTTGTCTTTATTTTTTACCTGGTGATCTGGTCAGTAACACGCTTCCTGTCTTAGAGTGGCTACACTCACTCTTCTGCTGTATCTATGGAGAACCAATGTAGCTACCTTTGGAGAGGAACATTGTCTACCTATGAGGAACTGTTTAATTTACTTAGACCCTGCATAAGTGACTAACAACAAAAAAAGCCACATTCCAGCTAACACTTTTTAAGCAGTTATTATTATTTTTTTACTATTTGGATACAAGTTTAAACTTTATGCATTGAAGCTGACCATTATATTATGGTTCCTCTCAACCCTCTGTCACTTTTGCTGGACTTCTTGGGCTGTTAAAGGAAGTTGAAAAATAGCAGATTTCCTGGCCGGATGAACAGGCAATAAAACTATGTTACAGGTGAAACCCAGCAAAACAAAAACGTCTATCTTAATGAATGATAGGCGAATGTGCCAGGGTTTGGTTCGCTAGCACGCTTACCCAGCCAGAAATACAAGTTCACTTCACTTGGATGTTTGTCGGACCCTGATTTCTATATGGGTGAACGTGCAAGCCTGGGTCGTCCGTGTCCTAGCAACCAATGATATGGTGGGACCTGCACATCAACTTTGGTTGCTAGGACACTAGCAGCTAGTCTACAAAACATCATTGGTTGCTAGGACGCAGGCAGGTTCACCATAACAACCAATTATTCTGTTTAGCTTTCTGTTTCTTGGCAATCAATGACCCGCAAAGCATCATTGGTTACTAAGATGCTGGTGGTCCCTCAGCATAATAGGTTGCTAGGAAGCTAGGGGCCGTGCTGCACAGCACTATTGGTTGCTAAGACATTGGTGGCCCCACAGCATCATTGGTTGCTATGTTATGCCTGCATCCTAGCAACCAATGATGGTGTGCGACAGACACCAGTCAGCAAATGACCCTGTACAAGCTGCAGAGCATCATTGATGGGTCATCATAGGACCCCCAACGAAGGATCAACAGGCGGGCAAACTGGCTAGATTGTTCACCCAATGCGAACAGCTTGGATTTAGGAGGAACTCATGGTCAACTTAAAGTGCAATCAAACTTTCAGTTTGAATCAGCTAAATACATTCCAGGTGTATCAAAATAAAAGTTGTTCAATGTCTTAGCCCTCATTCACACGAGAAAAGGCCGGCACATACAGCTCTGTGCTGCGGGCAGCTCCCGGGAAGGACAGGTGCCTTTGTGTGATTAGTACGCAGCCCCCGTCCTTCTCTATGGGAGTACGTGGCCGTACGCCGCCCTACACTGACCCCAAGTGCACGTCTATACGGGTGCATGTTTCCCGGCTCGGACGCAGACAGGATCCATCGGGTATGTACGGGTGTACGGACATCCGTACGTACGTGCAGGGCGGGTGAGCGTAGGGCGGCATACGGCCACGTACTCCCATAGAGAAGGACAGGGGCTGCGTACTAATCACACGCAGCACCTGTCCTTCCCGAGAGCTGCCCGATACGGCCGTGCAAGCAGCACGGAGCTGTACGTGCCGACCTTTTCTCGTGTGAATGAGGCTTACAGTTTGTTTCCTTAAAGGAGAACTATGGGGGTTAAGTCTTTTCCCCATAGTTCTCCTTTGGGTAACGGGAGGACACAAACTAGCGTCCTCCCGTCACCCTAGGCTCAGTATACTGAGACGCTGCAGTATACCGCGAGCAGCTGCTCGCGGCATACTGTGACGCCGCAGCTGAAGCGGATCCCGACAATTGTGCCGGGATCCGCCCAGCTTCGTGACTGACAGCTGGCTCTTCCTATCTAAAGGCAGAGCCAGCTGTACCCGCCCCCTCCCGCGTCCGTTCCACCAGTCAGCGCTGGCGGAGCGGGGAGGGGGGAATCCAGCCCCTCCCCTGTCACGGCAGAGAGCCGTGACAGGATCGAGAGGTGAGCAAACGCCGGTATGTGTTCGCTCACCTCCCGATCTACTGAGCCGACCTATGACAGTCTCATTGTCACAGGTCGGCTAGAACTAAGAGGTGAGGGAAAATCACTCACCTCATAGTTCTCCTTTAATATATCAGCCACATCCTAGAAAAGCCTGTCCCCTGTCAGCATGCTGCAGAGTGGTACCCTTGCCTGACCCTTGTGTGCAAGCAAGGGTTTCTTTGCAGCAGTCCAACACACCCCCTGTTCAGCACAGCTCTCCAATCAGCGGGGAGCATGATCTTTGCTGATTGGAGAACTATAGGTCTGACTCACCAGGGGGTGTTTTGGACCTCTGAAGAGAGACTACTGCTTCAACACAGAGAGTAATGGTCCTTGTCTACAGCACGCTGGCAGGGGATAGGCTTTTACACTCAAGCTGTGGCTGCTTTAAAGAAAAGGAACTGTAAAGACATGAAGCACCTCATTGTTTTATTGCACCTGGAATGCATTTAGCTGATTTGCCCTGAAGGTTCCATTGGCCTTTAAAGCGTATCTAGACTCAAAAACAAAAAGTGTGACAGCTCACCAGTCCTTAGATGTGGTGACTGCGAAAATAAACACATATACGAATGCAAAGGGAGCCAATGGAAAAAAATGTTTACCTTTTGTCTTTTGAAATGCATCCGCATAGTAGGTGAGAGGGGTAATCAAAAGCATTTTGCCACGAGTGGCCCCGGCCGCTGGCATCCTGCAAAGGCATTCGCTCCATGTTCCGGACGGCTTCGTAGCTCAGCGCCCGGAGAAGCCCTCGCGCATTAAAAATAAAAACATCTGTTTGCATTGCACAAACTGCTCTGCATGAGCCCGATGGGATTTGCATGTATGGTGTTAATTTTCCTGGCTCCAGTCACACTGAGATCGGACGGATGAACGCGGAGTGCTGGGGGTGCCTCGCTACGGAGGGGTAAGTACACTTCTCATTTTGTAAGTGAAAGCAGACCCGTCGCAGACCCGGGCCTCGTTTTATGTGTTGAAGGCAGACGGGACAAGTGTTTGCTTGCCAAGGATTTAACTCAGCATCCAAAATGCTCCTATTTTAGATCCCTGTACAAGGAAAGTTTCCTGCAGAGGGTTCTTATTTTACCTTACCATTGGACACGTCGTCTATGGTCATTTTCGATGTGAGGTTTGGCACTTTGTTCTTGCTTGCTGTGCCATGCTTCCATGAAGGTATTTCATGTAGAGGTTAGCAGGTGCCGGCTGAAGGAGCTGTCTCTAAGCGGCAGAGTCCGTTGGGCGGTAACGTTCATGCCATTTAGTCATTTGGCTGAATTTCAACTTTTGTGACCTGGAACGTCAGGTCTGTCTACATCAGGGGTGGGCCTTCAAACTACAAGTCCCATGAGGCATTGCAAGACTGACAGTTACAGACATGACTCCCAGAGGCAGCGGTATGATGGGATTTGTAGAGAAAGCACAGCTGGAGGACCAGAGTTGCCCACCCCTGATCTAAGTGCAACTGGTTCTTTGAGTTCCCAATTGTCCCTTACCTCTATAAGACCATCTATCCATTTAAAGCTGGTCATTGACTATGGGTCTGATTTATAAATCTTGCACCCGGCACACCCTGAGTGCATGCCTATGTGTCCAGTGTATAGCTGGACGAATGCCGTTTGCACGGAACTACCCCCCATCAGATGGTGCTGAGGAGGATAGGAAGTTCCATTGTCAAGGCACCGAAAATGGAGCCCTTCCGGAAAGGTGGGCCATTTATGATGTGCAGCAGCTGAGGAGCTTTCTAACTACTTTGTTGTTTTTGTTACTCAGAGGTCAGTCAAGTCTGACATTCCTTCCACAAGTACCCTATCTTCTGGTTCTATTGTGGGTCCTGTGTGTATGTGATGGCCTTCATCCTGATATTGTACATGGGTCATTGCTGGAGTTCTTCAGTTGTTTCAGGTAAGAGCTTCCTGCTTATGTCAATACATTACATGCCATGAGATTTTGTACATGGATCAAGAGCATTGGGTGTGTACATCATATGGTGTCCTCCTCACCTAACACTAAACATGAACAGAAGATGATGTGAGCTTTTACAACACTACAAGAGCATTGTCCAGTAAGTCCCGTCTTCTCATTATGTAGCTAGAGTATTTGAATCTTATCTTCACTATCAGTCCTTTTGTAATGATTCTTTAACACATATCATTTGTAGTTTATGAAGAAATGCAGCTCATGGAAAGCCTAATTAGCTTTTATGCCATGGCAGAGAGGGAATTTTTCTTCACATGCTTCCAAACACGAGCACCTCTCCAGATGGGTCTCTTAAGCTATCAGGTCACACTCCCTATAGATGTGTATCCTTTACTTCACCATGAATAGAATCACATTAGGACTCATTCATCTGAGCTTTCCCCTAGTGTATCTCTCAAATGAGCAGAGTATCCATCCATTCTCTCTCTCTCTCTCTCTCTCTCTCTCTCCCTCCATGTTAGCTGATTGCACTCAGTTTTTTTGGCCCCAGCTACTTCTCCAATAGTCCTAACCATCTTCACACTCTGAACTTCTCTATTGCCTTGGTGAACCCTCTTCCCCTCCTTTAGGAGTGATCAACGTCCACACAACTGTTGTTAAATACTATTTTGCACAGAATGAACAACAGCAACTTTTTATTTCAGTTTTCAAGTAACTCCAACATTATGATTGGAGTAAACACAGAAACAATTTATTTTGAGCTAATGAAGACCAACAGGACCAATGACTCTTCCCCCTCACATTGGTTGCTAGGATGCTAGCAGCTGGGCCATAAAGCATCATTGGTTGTTAGGATGCAGGCGGGCACGCCATAACAGCCTATGACCCTGTGGGGCCTCCAGTGTCTTAGCAAACAATGATGCTGCACAACCTGCACAGTGTCATTGGTTGCCAAGATGCTGTTGGAACCACAGAATCAAAGCTGTGTGGCTCAGCCACCAGTCAACCAATGACTTTGTGACACAGCATAATCTTTTGCTAGGACACAGGCAGAGGTTTGGTGGGCGTGCAAACTGGCCAAAATCTTTTCCCATTCAGCAAAGAGCAAACAGATTGGGTTTGGGTCAAACTCACAGTCAAACTCATGCCTAATCTTCACCTTGTCCACAGTAAAGGCATGCTCGACAACCACCGAGGGAGGGTAGGGGTGGGGAAGTACAACAGTGTCATACTCAACCAGGCTGGGAAAACCCAGATACTGACTACATGTGACTTCTGATTCACCCACTTTCTAGGTAGATCCAAGAAACAACCTATGACCCATCAGGTTTCCATTCAACTATGCCACACATGCTGACATGTTCACTCTTGACTGAGGAAATTCACCAATCACAGAGAGGGCACACCAAACAGGAAACTCCTTCATGGAGATAACATCTCCTTATGTACCCCCTTACATTTCTAGTACATACTCCCCATTTAATTTGATGGCAGTCCAAGGAGGTTCTCCTCAAAAGCCTTTCTTCTGGACTTTGTTGGCAGCAACCAACCTTTGTGGACAGTGTGATGCCTCTACTCCTTAATACCTTGTCCAAATTTGTCAAAAGATTCTTAATGCTATCTTAGTTTTCATCTTACATACTATGTATACAGTATGTATGTTTATTAATATATATATACAATGACCTTCTGCCGATCTTCGAAATATTCACAATATTACAGGGAATTGTCTGTGTAAGCATTGCACTGCTTTTGAACAGTGGACTCTCCGACAGTCACGGGGTTAATTTGTGCTCTGTGACTATGAAGCTTGCAACATATGGCCGACGGAGGAAATATTTGGATAAGACCTTCGAGCTTGTACTTGTTGGCAAGCTTTCATCTTTACTAAATATACTTATGTGGGTGACTCCAGTTCTGGCATGACGAGGCTCTCGTATGCATTGTTTGATGTTAAGCATCTCGCTTTCTCTCTATGTTGTGTTTCAGGGGCGCTCTGACTCTTCAGCCTCATGGCCGCTATAAACGCCAAGCTTGAGATCTTGCGTGTGTCGCGACCGTTTCTGATGGTGTTATTCAACAAAGACGCAACGGTAGACTAAACTGTGTGACTCATAAAGATAGGAAAGGGCCTGTTTGCCAGCGTGGTAGTGAGTAAGGGTTCTCGTATGTGGATATTATGTTATGTTCTTTGACAGGGTGGGGTTAGAAGAGGAGATCTGGGAGATCTTGATAGTTGTAGTTAAGCAATGGTTGGACACAATGAATCCATGTATTATCATTGTTCTATAGTACCGGTTGTATCAGAGCCTTTTGTAACACAAAAGAACTGTCAACACAAAAGCATACCACCACCAAATAGAAAGAGCCCCTTATATATTTGTAGAAAGAGCTCCACTGTAGTGTGCTCCTCTGTAGTTTGCGGAAAGTCCTCTACTATAGCAAGTCCCTCCGTAATATGCAGAAGACCCTCACTGTAGTGTGCTTCTCTGTAGTTTGCAGACAGACCTTTACTGTAGTGTGTCCCTCCATATTGTGCAGAAGGGCCCCCACTAAAGTGTGCTCCTCTGTAGTTTGAGGAAAGCCCTCTAATGTAGCATGACCCTTGGTAATTTGCAGAAGGTCCCCCACTGCAGTGTGCTCCTTTGTAGTTTGCAGAGAGACCTCTACTGTAGCATGTCCCTCGGTAACGTGGAGAAGGCCCCCCACTGTAGTGTGCTCCTCTGTAGTTTGCAGAAAGACCTCTACTGTAGCGTGTCCCTCCATATTGTGCAGAAGGCCCCCCACTGAAGTGTGCTCCTCTGTAGTTTGCAGAAAGTCCTCTACTGTAGCATGTCCCTCCGTAATATGCAGAAGGCCCCCCACTGTAGTGTGCTCCTCTGTAGTTTGCAGAAAGACCTCTACTGTAGCATGTCCCTCGGTAACGTGGAGAAGGCCCCCACTGTAGTGTGCTCCTCTGTAGTTTGCAGAAAGACCTCTACTGTAGCATGTCCCTCCGTAACGTGGAGAAGGCCCCCACTGTAGTGTGCTCCTCTGTAGTTTGCAGAAAGACCTCTACTGTAGCATGTCCCTCGGTAACGTGGAGAAGGCCCCCACTGTAGTGTGCTCCTCTGTAGTTTGCAGAAAGACCTCTACTGTAGCATGTCCCTCGGTAACGTGGAGAAGGCCCCCACTGTAGTGTGCTCCTCTGTAGTTTGCAGAAAGACCTCTACTGTAGCATGTCCCTCCGTAACGTGGAGAAGGCCCCCACTGTAGTGTGCTCCTCTGTAGTTTGCAGAAAGACCTCTACTGTAGCATGTCCCTCGGTAACGTGGAGAAGGCCCCCACTGTAGTGTGCTCCTCTGTAGTTTGCAGAAAGTCCTCTACTGTAGCATGTCCCTCAGTAACGTGGAGAAGGCCCCCACTGTAGTGTGCTCCTCTGTAGTTTGCAGAAAGACCTCTACTGTAGCATGTCCCTCGGTAACGTGGAGAAGGCCACCACTGTAGTGTGCTCCTCTGTAGTTTGCAGAAAGACCTTTACTAAAGCATGTCCCTCCGTAATATGCAGAAGGCCCCCCAAATTCGGACATTTGGACACATCGAAATTTTCGAATCGGAATGCGTCCGAATCGAATTTCCGTTTCCTGAACTTCGGATCCCGTCTGAATTTCATTCAAAAGCGAAACTGTGACTTTTCTGGCCAATCAGATGTGTTTTTCGTTTTGATGCATCCAAATGGGTCTGAACACGTTTTCTTTACGGCAACATGTGAGCCATATACAGTATATACATATAATACTAAAGCTGAGGCTCCTAGACCCAAATGGCATTCAGGATCCGAATTTCTGAATTGCATTGGGGAGCTCCTGAATGCCATTAGGGTCTGGGAGCCGAGATCACTTGTATGCAGTCTGCATACAGGGGGGCGCATTGAGGAACCTGGCATTGGGGCAACAGAGAGAGTAAATCCGTCCCTGGCAGTGCTCCTGCGCGGGCACCCGATGCCTACAAGCGGGACTAGGAGAACTCGATGACAGTTTTGAAGCCACGCAGGTGCACCTAGAGCAACTTGAGAGGTCATCGAAGATTGCAAAAACTGTGACGGCTGGCGTACTAGCGTCATCTCGTCGAAATGTACAACGGACGAGACGTCACGAGTTGGAGATCTTGACCAGTTGGCCACCTCGACAGAACACAGGCACGGGAGGCCCACTCCCTCCACCTCGCCTACGTAAGCCTCCAGGCTCCTGCAATTATCATCAGATTAGTTTTAGGGCACCCGGGAGTCTTCTATCCCAATCCGTCATTTTTACCTGGCAGGCACTTCCATGATAACACTCTCTGGCCCATCTTCACCCTACTGACCGGCGAGGTCAACAACTTTGAGTAATACCTCAAAGTACATCTGAAGCCAAAACTTTTGGATAGAAGAGTGAGAAGTCGGAACCTCTTTTTTTTAATTGTCTGTCTCCTTGCAAGATTTCACTTCCTGTCTCAGAAATACAACAGGATGTGAGAGGAAATCTCCCAAAGTGAGGGGTGGTCACCTCTTGGACAGTTGTCCCCATTGGAAGAGTTACCCTCTATTCCTGTTCTAGTGACCACTGTAAACTTTTGGATGGCCATGATCGCCAGGACGAGTCCAGAGGGTAAATCTTTGACGTATCTAATTGAATTCAGGAGAAGAAGACATAACCGAAGCTTTCGGCTGTGACTTGAAATTGCAGAAGACAGATGAACTTTTACCTTAGCTCCGTGTCACATTCAGTTATAGCTCCGGCCGGATTATCCGCCATGTATCAGTGGCCTGCCCTCGGCCCATCGCTAGTTTGGAATTGAAGCATTTTTTGAGCAGAATAATCCTAATTTTGGATGAACAGACTCTGAATCACTCAAAATAAAAAAAATAACCTTCATTAGTGGGAGATGTCATTGAAGTTCTGGACCGATCCCAAATGACTTCGCTCTAATCAGCAGCGAATGAGGAGCGCGGTGTAACGTCATGATTGCCGGTTCTCGCAGTAACTGGATTTACTGAAAGTATTTGCTGCAATGATATTATGTAATTGGACAAAACAAATTCCTTTTCCTTTTTTTGTTTTTTGAGCAGCAAGATACAGAAAAATCCGTCTCTAGTTAATTTAATGAGCAGATTTTATCAGATGCATTATCATCGTATATATGATTGCCTCGCAGCGCTGGCCTCGTGGGTTCTATTACCTCTAGGGTCATTGTTGCATTTCCACTGATGTGCTTCAATTTCATCCAGAAATACCCTGATAGGGATGGGAATGGCGGAAGGAGCAATTCCTAGTTTCCTGAATCTACTTTTAGTTTTTAATGTCCCCGCCCACTTTTATGTGACCTTCTCTTCTGTCTTATATCTGACCTCCATCCTTCCCTTGACCTACATCCTTCCTTTCAGTCTTCTATCTGACCTCTGTCCTTCTCTTCAGTCTAATATCTGAACTCTGTCCTCCCCTTCAGTCTAATATCTGAACTCTGTCCTTCCCTTCAGTCTTATATCTGACCTCCGTCCTTCCCTTCAGTCTTCTATCTGACCTCCATCCTCCCCTTCGGTCTTCTATCTGACCTCCGTCCTTCCATTCAGTCATATATCTGACCTCCGTCCTTCCCTTCAGTCTTATATCTGACCTCCGTCCTCCCCTTCAGTCTTAAATCTGACCTCTGGCCTTCCCACCAGTCTTCTATCTGACCTCCGTCCTTCCCTTCAGTCTTCTATCTGACCTCCGTCCTTCCCTTCAGTCTTCTATCTGACCTCCGTACTCCCTTCAGTCTTCTATCTGACCTCCGTCCTTCCATTCAGTCTTCTATCAGACCTCCGTCCTTCCCTTCAGTCTTCTAACTGACCTCCGTCCTTCCCTTCAGTCTTATATCTGACCTCCGGCCTTCCTTTCAGTCTTGCCTCCTTTCCTGGACTGAAATGGCTTCCTCTGATATCGCTGCACACTGGGAGCTTCTCACAATGTGCCATATAAGCTGCAGAAAGTCAGACAGAGCCCGCCTCATTTCCTGGCAGAAGGTCATCCAGCATCATTTGGGAAGTGGGGAAGCTGGATATTCTGTCAGCGGGGGGCAGAGACTCAGAGTTGCCCCCCCCCCCCCCCAAGGGAGAAGTCCTCCATCCACACACCCAGTGGCACCTCTCTTAAAGTGGCACCTGGGGCACATGCCCACCCCCTAGCTTCGGCCCTGCATGTGGGCATTGCCTAGGGCTGTCTGCATGCAAATACAGCCAGCCTAAGAATGCCCACTCCTCCAGACATTTTGATATTTGCATATTTCCTCCTAAGTTCTAGCCCACTGCTTGCATCAGGGCTGAGAGCTCTTGAGAAGAGTGTGTAGGCAGGGTGCTGTGATGTTTTCAGGAAGCTATGTACAGCACCCTGCTGGATCCTCTCACCAGCCATGATCTTTCTGCATTGCAAAAAGGAAGCACAGGTACCCAGTGATGACATCATTAGGTCTAAAATAATGTATGTAATGAAAACAGAAAGGATTTATCTAGATTTCATTAGCATGTTAATGGAGGAGGAGAAGAAGGAACCAGGAAAGGCAAAATATAAGCAGATTGAACTTCAGCTTGTAAAATTTACATTCGTGTCATGTGACATCACAGTTCCTTCCTCCTGCATTGGTGGTAGGCAGTCCTTACTGTTATATAGAATGGCGCTTATCACACGTGGGCGCTGTTCTATACAGCATTTTACTATGAGCCCAGAATGTGTGATGACGCACCACCAGGGGGCGTGTCTATGACAGCCAGGGCTCACTGGAAGGTTTTCAGTGATGGTGGGTGTCATTCAGCCCAGAAGTGGAGTTGCCGCATATGGATGGCGCTTGCTTCTGCCAGATAGAAGTTAAATTTTGCAGCAAAAGCTGAATTTTTTTAAGCTCAGGAAATGCATTTGCTTTTATTATCGCTGGACTAAAAAAGTATTACGGTCACAAAGGGGTCAGCCTAAAAGATTGCGAACATTCCAATGTCTGGAATAGACATTGCAGAAGCTGCCGTGCATCAGGCAGCTTCATTGGCCACTGTATTTATTTGCCAGTATAAAGTGCAGGCTCCCCATTAGCTCTGAATGGTCACCTGCAGTTTAGTGTTAAACCTGCCGCCTTAGCATTGCACACACAAGGCGGAGGCAGCTTGCATCAGACGTTTCTCACGGAAGGCATGTGCGACTATAAACTGGTGCTTTTCCACAGCCTGTAGTATTAATGGGAGGATTTGTAATGTTTCCCAAATGGTTTCAGATCAACAAGAGTCAGAAATTATGGGGAAATAGTTGTTTTGCAGACAAACGCGCAGTGATGGGAAAACCGTGATTTATGGGACTTTGTGGTATGAAATCTTGAGTCAGAGCCGAATTCGGACTCATTTGGGTGCTACAATCACTCCCATCATTCATTTCACCGCCATCATTACAGTTCTGGTGTATTAAGATTTATTTATGCTTTGGAATCGTATCGTTTGATCTCCGGACCCGATGGCCAAACATACTGAAATCTGCAGCAGGCTTTGCTGTGACACATTGTATCGGCGGTTACTCAGGAACAATTATAGGACGACCTTATATATCAATGTCCTGAAATTAAGCTGATCTCTCTAAGAGACCCTAGCATCAGAATACATTTTTCATAATAAGTGCAGCTTGTTCAGTAATGCGTCAGTGTAACACTTCCAGGTACTTATTACCTCTCACAGAGGTCACATGACTCCTCCTGACAATCCTTTTCATCTGCTTTTCTCTCCAGAAGGATGGCACCATCAGTGGCGTCACAAAGGGGGTGTTGGCCCGCACCTGGGTGCCACCATTGCAGGGGTGACACCAAAATGACTGACAGTCATTTTGGTGTCACCCCCCTGTAAAAAGTCGGGCACTCGGTCATGTACAGTGTCAGGAGAGAGGGCGGCATACCTCATCCCGCCGGGCGAACAGTGGCGTCACAAGGGGGGTGTGGGGGGTGCGGCCTGCACTCGGGTGCCACCATTGGAGGGGTGACACCAAAATGACTCACATTCATTTTGGTGTCACCCCCCTCTAAAAAGTCGGGCGCTCGGTCATGGACCGAACGCCCGACAGTATCAGGAGAGAGGAGGGGACCGGGCGGCATACCTTATCCCGCCGGGTGACTGTCCCCTACTCTCTCTGCCAGCGTCCATCACCAAGAATACTGCCGCGCGTGGTGACGTCACTGCGCATGCGCAGTGACGTCTCGGCGGGGAGACACTCGGTTACCGCTCTGGGTGTCACCCAGCCTCGGGACGCCCCTGCGGGTGAACATCCCCTTCTCTTTCTGCCGGCGTCCATCACAAAGATGGCCGCCTGCAGGCATCAATCAGATGGCCGCGCATGCGCAATGATGACACAGTGGGGTGTCACCCGGTCTAGAGACCGGGTGACACCCGACCTCGGGACGCCCCTGGGCACCATCATTGTTCAGGCATCATCCAGGGTCACCATCTACTTCCTGGGCTGAGATGGTGGCTCAGAGATGGCACAATTATACAAATCCTTGTGCCTTCGCAGGTCTTGGCTGTATCTGACACAGCCTCCTGACTCACCTTGTGACTGGCTACCAAGTTACAATGTTGCAGTCTGATCATTGGATGAGGGGAGACTGAGGAAATGCTTCCTCCTGTTTGCAGCAGACTGATGACATTCTCTCAGTCAAGGCAAAGTCACTGAATGGAGCTCAAGAACAGCGTTATCAGAATAAAAGCGTTTCTAAAAAATTATACTGTTGCTATCTATTAGGGAGGAGCAAAATGCCCTGGGTTCGGTGTGTGGGAGGATCTGTGAACCCAGCGTGAATTCCCCAAATGCCAAATTTAGCATCAAATCCCATTGAAGTAAAGACAATTTATTTTTTTGCCATTTTCAAGGCTAATTTGCAAGCTATTGTTGAACAAAAGGGGCATGGGTAGCTGGCCACGTGGAACATTTACCAATGCAAAAAAGATGTTAATTTATAGTTCAGCAGGGAGAAGACCTTATAATGAGGCTCAAAGGGGCTACATTAAAAATACATAAATACTTGAAATTGAATGCCTGGGAGATGCCTTAAATCTGTACGCCTTAATCTGTACCTGAAGTGATGAGAATACAATGAGATGTAGTCTTCTAAAAAAAAAAAGGCATCGGGATCCCCTCTAAATTCAAACCAGACCCTTAGCCAGGCATGCAGTCTGTGTGGGAGGACACGGGAAAAGGAGGACCACCCTCACTTTCTGTACCTGAACAAGCCACAGGCCTTTCAACATTGGGGGGTACCTTGCAAGCCTTGACAAAGCTTCGCCCTCATTGCAAGGCAACTTGAGCCCGATGTCCCCAAAGACATCCCATCCACTAAAAGGAAATGTGGGAGCTTGTGTGGGGATGGGGAGGGGCATATAGAAACCTGGAAGCCCCCTTTAAAATACAGGGGTCCCCAGGTATCCACTCTCCCCCCCACATGCAAATGAGTACTGGATATACAAAATAATCCTTATTAGTCATCCCTCCCCCCCCGCCCCCCAGAAAAAAAGGAACATTTAAATAAAAACAAGTGGTAAATAAGCCCTATAATACATTTACAAAAACAAAATTAAAATATATATACAGAGAAAAAGATGCCCCCTTCCTTCTGACACCCCTAGACACAGGCAAGGAAGACGCTGCTCCATGCTACATGCCTATTACAGACAGTTGACTGACACATGGGCCAACCGATTACATGTAGGAGAAGGAGGATGCCCCCTTCCCTGGCTACCTGCTGCTCGATCGTTCCGTTTTCACATGGCAAGAGACGCATTATGTTTCCTTCAACGTATATGACAAGCTGGTCGGCATTAGTTAGACACTTGCCTACATGGATTCATAAATCCCCATTTAGGGATTTTATCCGGCTTGCAGGAAAGTGTTCGAACGAGGTGCTAAGCCAGTTATTACAGCAGACTCAACCAAAGGAGAGGCCAACCCAGTTCACATGTAATAAAGCAGAAAAGTGGAAACAGATGGCGGCATTCCCTCTGCGACTGTTTTCGCTTCTACTCTGCGCAATTTCTGAATGTTTATTGCAATACCTGTTCACCTTTATTACGGTGTAATGGCGGCCATTGTAAACTAAAATCCACACTCTACAAACCGTACTGGGAAACCTGTATGCATGTAGAATTTTTATTTTATTACACTTCATCAGAAGTTCTATTTGTTATATTATGTATGATTTAAAACGTATCCAAATAATGGTATATATTTTTCTAGAGACCAGTGACATCACTGAAACCCTTCATATTCATGAGAACGCAGCCTATCCCATCACTAGAGACCAGTGACATCACCGAGACCCTTCATATTCATGAGAACGCAGCCTATCCCATCACTAGAGACCAGTGACATCACCGAGACCCTTCATATTCATGAGAACACAGCCAATCCAATCACTAGAGACCAGTGACATCACCGAGACCCTTCATATTCATGAGAAGGCAGCCTATCCCTTCACTAGAGACCAGTGACATCACCGAGACCCTTCATATTCATGAGAACGCAGCCTATCCCATCACTAGAGACCGGTGACATCACCGAGACCCTTCATATTCATGAGAACGCAACCTATCCCATCACTAGAGACCATAAGTACTATCCTTGTCGCACTCTTTACCGATATGTCCTTTGCAGTGGGGGGTGCTTGCAGTGACTGCGGATGGCGCTAAAGCCTGATGAAGGGACCCTGTGCGGTCCCGAAAGCACTTGTTTGGTCATATGACAAAAAACTCCAATAAATTAAGCTTTTGCTATCTTAAAAGGACTGGTGTGCTGGTGACATTTCTACAATATTACTAGAGACCAGTGACATCACCGAGACCCTTCATATTCATGAGAATGCAGCCTATCCCATCACTAGAGACCAGTGACATCACCGAGACCCTTCATATTCATGAGAACGCAGCCTATCCCATCACTAGAGACCAGTGACATTGCCAATACTCTTCATATTCATGAGAACACAGCCTATCCCATCACTAGAGACCAGTGACATCACCGAGACCCTTCATATTCATGAGAACGCAGCCTATCCCATCACTAGAGAGCAGTGACATCACCGAGACCCTTCATATTCATGAGGACACAGCCTATCCCATCACTAGAGAGCAGTGACATTGCTGAGACCCTTCATACTCATGAGAATTCTGATCAGTGACATCATCTTCTGGTCTCTTGGTAATCAGATATTCCGGGTAACACTTCAGATTGTTGTTTCAGATTTTGATACTTTGCAGCGCAGAGTGACAAATCCTGAGGACGGCACAGTAAGATGTTCTCACCCCCAGCTCAGACGGCTGTTTGTGCTTCTTCCATCTAATTTCAGAACATTCCAATGTATTTACTGTCAGGGTAGGACGTCATTAATATGTACCCACAGAGCGGCGTTACCTTATTGAATTACTCACTACAAACATTGTATAAAGGAGAATATGTACTGAGAAGAACCTCTTTTATTGTTGCAGCTTATGTTCTAAAACAAATCGAGGAAGAATGTTTATATATGCGGAGAGTGACATCACTCCACTGCATTCCTGCCGCTGAAAGACGGAGCTTAAACTGTCTTCAGTACATATACTGTGTATACATACATGTACCTTTTTACTGCATGAAAAGAATATTATGTAAAGGTCTGTGGAGGTTGTGAAATATGCCTGAAAATTAACGATTTGTCTCTTTTTGTAGTAACGTGAGAAGGAATTCCTTTACAGAGAACATTATGAGGGTTTCCAAAGAAAAACCTTTCTATCCCGGCTGTCATCTGTAGGGAGCACACGGAGCTCCCGGGATTTGTACATCTCTGTTTTAATGTACGATTTTGTTTTTATAAATATAAATAAAGGGATGCACAGATACCAGTTTTGCGAGTACGAGCACTGATACATTTTTGTTTATTGTCATGTGACAGTTTTTCTAAAACAATACAGACTCATGATTTCAGGACAGTGGTGGAGCGCCAGAGCCCGGTCCCAGCTGCAACCCTGATAGTTCTCATGAAAATGCCAAGTATCGGCATTGGTACTCGAAAATTATCTGTGCATCCCTAAATATAACTATATGATAACTTGGGCAGAAGAGAGCACAATGGAAGAGGATTTTAACAATATAGTACAATGCATAAAGAACTAAAATCCATTTTGCATCTTCATGAAATAAGTTTCAATTCAACAATATAAAAATCAAACATCAGGAGATAATATTTACAAAACAGTATTTCTTACAACATACATGTACAATGTCAATTATGTATTATTATTATTTTTATTATTATACAGGATTTATAGAGCGCCAACAGTTTGCGCAGCGCTTTACAATGTAAGGAAGACATTACAATCACAATACAAATCAAGACAAGATGGTAATTTCAACATTTTGCTTACACTAGCTCTGGTCCAAGAACACCATGGTGCAGTTGGCATATGTTTTCCAGAGGAAATGGACATTGCTCCAAGAAATGCATTGGACAGGAATTAGCATATGCAAAGCTCAGAGCAAGGATGGTGGGAACTCAATGGGCACCGCAGGTATGAAGATCCAAGAACTCAATGCAGCGATGGTAAGAACCCAACATAATGAGCACAACAGGTGTACAGACCCGGGAACTCAGCACAGGGATGGTGGGAACTCCTCATAATGGGCACAGCAGGTGTACAGACCCGGGAACTCAGCACAGGGATGGTGGGAACTCCTCATAATGGGCACAGCAGGTGTACAGACCCGGCAACTCAGCACAAGGATGGGGGGTGCTCCTCATAATGGGCACAGCAGGTGTACAGACCCAGGAACCCAGCACAGGGATGGTGGGAACTCATCATAATGGGCACAGCAGGTGTACAGACCCGGGACCTCAGCACAGGGATGGTAGTAACTCCTAATAATGGGACAGCTCATGTACAGAACTGGGAACTGAGCACAGAGGTGGTGGTGGTGGTAACCCCTCATAATGGGCACAGCAGTTGTACAGAGCTGCAAACTCAGCACAGGAATGCTGGGAACTCCTCATAATGGGCCCAGCAGGTGTGGAGACCTGGGAACTCAGAACAGGGATGGTAGCTACTCCTCATAATAGGAACACCAGGTGTGCAAACCTAGATACTCAGCTCAGGGATCTCTCCAATATAGTCCCTGTGAGACTGAAGCAAGAAGAGACTATCAAATAATTTAACACTACAGCACTGGGGATGAGAAAACAAATTGAGAGTTCTAACTTTCCTGAAATTTTGGTGAAAATGGGGAGATTTTGGCCAGATTTCTCATATTGGCCTCATTTATAGGATTCAATGGAGACGCTAATCTTCCAGGGAAATGACAAAACTACCCTATTCATTTTTGTCCAGGTTACCATGAAAAAGCATTTTTCCTTGCCTTAAGGTCCCCACACACCTTACGATAATCGTGGGAAATCCCGCGATCGTACGATTATTGTAAGGTGTGTGGTAGCCGTGTTACCTCTACTACTGTAAGGTCGCACGACTTTAAACTTACGAACATGTTTCAAAACCCGCCCAGCATCGTACGATGTTCGGCGGGTGTGTAGCATGTTCGTGAGATAAAAGCCGGACGGGCCGGTGTGCACAAGCACACACTGCCCGTTCGGCATTGCGGTCATCGGAAGCCCGCCCCTCAGGGGGCGTGGCTTGCGATCATCGCAAGTACGATCTGCCTGTCCAAGATAGGCAGATTGTACGTTTTTTTAATTACCTTACAAAAGTCTTGCGATGGTTGTAAGGTGTGTGCCCAGCCTTATCCATCGCCTTCCCCGGCAGACTACACGCTCCCTTGCCCTCAGATGCTGCAGGTTGGTGTCTTTTTTTACAAAATTGAGCCAAAGCAGCTTAACAGGAAAAATTAAGAGTTTCTACTTGAGGGTGAAATCAGTAATTTTGTGGCAAAGTCGCCCTGCAGTGGTCCCTTCTCCAGCATCTACTATGCATTGCTGCATCATTGTTGGGTGGGGAGGACTCCGTCATTTCAGCAACTTATTGTAAAGCAAAGCCTTTCAACTTGGCTTCTATTGACTTCACATTGTAAACTGGCTGTGCAGTCCTTCACCTGGCATCAGAGCCGTAAGCCATTATAACCGCACGCAGGAAGGAACGTTCTTCCCCGATTGGCACAGAGCATCTTCTGGCATAGGACGCCGGCCTATGACTTCACCCCTATCCCCATCCCCATCTATCCATCGCTGATGGTAATCTCCACTTGTAAAAAGGGAATTGCGAGACATCACCAGGTCCGTGCTTCGTTTTACTGGCGCGCACGTCAAGCGTTCGCTTTTATTGCAGCGTTTTTGGTGGATTCACCTTTTCTCCCCGGACACTTGTTTACAGAACTGCGGACGGGGAAATGTACCTAACTGGCGGTGTATGAAGATAATAAATGGAATTATGATCTGCAGATGGCTGGCCGGTATGAGATGTATATATTTATAAAGCTCGGCTCATGCAGACATTGTTTTTTCTTGTGTTTTTTTTTTCTTCTAGTCCTTAAGTGGCCCCGAAAGCCGAATATAATTATCACAATAAGACTCGTCGAAGACACCGGGATGCGCTTTGCTCACAAGGGTGAAATTTTGGGTGAAGTGGGGAAAACCTCTGTCTGGTTTATTTATTAGCTCATAAACTCCATGACTGGGGTATTTAAGGGCAACCGTCTCCTGGACTGCCTGCACTCCATTCCAACACCCCTAATTAACATATCAACTAGGGATGCACCGATATCGGTTTTTCGGTACTGAGTACGAGTACCGATATATTTATATTTCGATACTCGCCAATACCAATACCGGTACTTCTGCAAGCATGGAGCCGGCTTCCCGGGCAATCAGGGAGCCAGGCGGCGCGTCATTACCCACCGACCCAGCTTCTTGATTGCCCGGTAAGCCAACTCCATGCTGGTTGGCCAGGAAGCCGACTTCCCAGCCAATCAGCATCAAGCCAGGTAATCAGATCCGATAATATGGTGACACAACCTCCACCCTGCAGACACCTTATTCTCACACAACCATTCTCCTCACATTCTCCTACACATCCTCAGGTGCAGTCATTACCATACCACAGATGTCCATCGGCCAGCTGGGCAGACTCTCCAAGCCGCTTTACCTCTCCCGGATCTGCCCATGTCTCAGATGTGCAAACGCCACCTGACTCCGGTGTGTGTACAGTACAGTATCCGCACCGCCTACGTGATCGGCCCTCAGCCTGCTACTGCACATGCGCAGCCTGCCCAGTGCTCTCAGTCAGAAATACTCTAACAGGATCAAGCAGTACACGCACCAGAGTCAGGCGGCGGTAAAGCGGCTTGGAGAGCGGTGTCTGCCCGAGGGACATCTGTGGTACGGTGATCAGGGGTGTATCTACTACAAGGCAAACTAGGCATTTGCCTAGGGCGGCACTTTCCAGGGGGGCGCCAAAAATGCTGTCCCCCAAACCAGTTAGGTAAGAGAATTTTTTTTTTATATGATACAATATTCATAAATTACTGCCAGTACTCCTGGACCTTGTGCTTCTTTGACTGGGAGAACTTGTCCACTAATGCTGCCTACATATATGGCGGCTGCAGCTCCTTTCTCTTCTTGGTCACTGTGCTGGGCAATGTATTGGTGTGTGTGACTTTCGTCCGGTTGCATTGGCAGTTTGTGCGCCGGACCTCCCTGGGAAACCAGCACCCAAATCTCTTACTTCAGGCAGCGGAGGAGCTTCCGCAGGACCCCAGGGCTGAGATCCACATGGTCATCATGCTCATCGGCACCCCCGTGGTGGTGAGTCCAGGGAAGTGCAGCCTATAAGCTCTGTGCAGGGTTATATCTCTACAGCGGGGAGAGCTACAGAGCCCAGCAGCCAAGGCAGAAGATGGGTAACAGAAGTGGGCAGAAATAGACAGCCCAGCATATTAAGGCAGATGATCGGTGTTGCAGCTGCAGAACTAGAGACTAGCACAGCATGGCAGAATGGTTGTTGTAGCTGCAGAACTAGGGAGCCCATCAAGTCAGAAATGGAGAAGGTGGCTATTGCAAAGGTAGAACTAGAGCGTCCCGCTACGTTGATAGCGCAACCTGTCAGAACCGTGCGCAATGTATCCTGCGACTGACAGGTTATTCAAAATGTAATAAACAGGAAGGGGTGGGACTAATTTAGATTAGGGATGGGAGGGCGCTCGGGTTTAGTCTTGCCTAGGGCAGCACAAAACCAAAATACACCACTGACGGTGATGTGAGGGGAATGAGGTGTCTGCATGGTGGAGGTTGTGTCACCATATTATGAGATCTGTTTAGCCGGCTCTATGCTGATTGGCTGGGAAGTCGGCTTCCCGGCCAATCAGCATGGAACCAGCCAAAAAGCATGGAGCCGGCTTCCCGGCTCCATGTTCCCTCGTGGCACTCCCTCTGACTGGAAGTTCCAGTATCAGGGAAGGTATCGGAGCATTTGGGGCGAGTACTCACCCAAATACTCGGTATCGATACCCATACCAGTATCGTTATCGGTGCATCCCTAATAATGACCCAACACAAGACCCCAATATGGAGTTTAATGGCCATAGCAGTCTTTTATTCACAAACATATAAATAAATAATAGAAATAAAAATAGAATGTAAAAGGTTTTTTGGAGCGGCTTCCCGTAAAAATTGCACAATTAACTGCAGGTACAACCATGAGCAAACCACCAGTTCACTGGCACTCAACCACACAAAATAAGGAGCCATACCAAAGATGGCACCAGTTACCCAAACAAATGTGTAACAGTGCCTTGCAGCAAACGGACGCATTGTAATGGGCTGATGTGCGATGCATTAAAAATGCACCAACGCACATGTATGAACAGGGCACATAGAGAACAATCGTTTTCTCTGGTGTGAATGAGCCCCTAGTGAACTGCTATATATCTATGTGCTCTGACATATGATGGTCATGGGGCCCCCATGGCCAGATTTCCCACAAGGCCAACCAAGGCCCGGCCTCGGGGCAGCAGAGAGTAGAGGGGCAGCAGGGGGGTGGAATTCCTATCTCCTGATGCCCGGGAAATGCAGCTCCGGGCCCGGGCGGGTAGTTGTTTTCTACATTTAGCCCGGCTTTGGGCAAGCAGAGCTAAATGTACAGCGGGGAAGCCGCCGCTTGTTTTGTACAAGTTAACCCCGGCAATGTCGCAGCCTGCAGGCTTGGGGGGTGGGGAAGGGGTTTGGTGGGTAGAGGTGCCATTGAGGTACCTGGCCTTGGGGCAGCAGAGAGAGTAAGTCCTACCCTGGGGGCCCCCATACAAATTCCCCCACACTTAGTTATTATAAATAATTCCGCCCTTCAATATGGCCGCATCAGTGACACAACGCAGCGCCGTGACACGTGGCTGACTGACTTCTCTGATAACATGGGAAGGGGTCACCCGGATGGCACATAAGGGCTTCTCCCCCTCCTGGAGATGAGGAATATATTTATAAAGCTGGTGGCACCTGATGCCTTAACACTTCGGGCCGCGGAGCAGCGAGCCCCCGGCTCATTATAAGTCACTCCGGCGTATTAAGTAAATATTTGAATCCAGCCATGTCAGTGTTTATTATAGGATGGCTTGCTCCCAAATCTTGCCTAATGCTTGCTTAAAAAGTCAGTTTATAACATCCTTTACAGTGAATGAAGGAATGGATAAACACAATTCTTTTGTTACTCAGGTTCTCGTGTGCCTGCCTCTGTAAACGGTCAGAAACACGCGCCTGGGACGCGGTGACACTGCGCAGAGCCCCAACATTCCGCGCTCCAGGAAGGCGGTGACCGCACCTGGCAGACAGCGGAGTCCTCCTACGTCTCGTGTATAGGCGGCTCCGTCATGTGACCTGGAGGACGCAGGAAGTGTGAAGATTGTTACATTTCACAGAGCAAAGTGACAGAAATATTACACTATGACTTCTCTCCTTCCTGTATCCAACCCTCCTCTCCTGAAATACTCTGCACTGCTGGGGGACGCTTAAAAAATCCGTCCTTGAGCTCCAGTGCAGTGACTTTGCCTAGGATAAGATGATGTCATCAGTCTGCTGCAGGCAGGAGGAAGCACTTCCTCAGTCTCTCTCCCCCAGTGATCAGTCCACTGCACACAGGAGAAAGCATTTCCTCAGTCTCTCCTCCCCCAGTGATCAGTTTGCTGCAGGCAGGAGGAAGCTTTTCCTCAGTCTATCCTCCCCCAGTGATCAGTCTGCTGCAGGCAGGAGGAAGCTTTTCCTCAGTCTCCCCTCCCCCACCAGTGATCAGCCCACTGCACACAGGAGAAAGGATTACCTTAGTCTCCTCTCCCCCAGTGATCAGTCTGCTGCAGGCAGGAAGAAGCATTTCCTCGGTCTCCTCTCCCCCAGTGATCAGTCTGCAACATTGTAACTTTGTAGCAAGTAGTTGCAGCGGGGACCGATCTGTGTCAGACATTTGTGAAGCCAAGAGCTACGAAGGCGCTTGATATGAATATATAGATCTGATGACAGGTGCACTTTGATCACAGAAGTCATGACCTCTTCTATAATCTGTGGAATACTATATTCCTCCTCTGTGTACCGGTCGATCGGAGTCCTCTAGGATAGGACGCGCAGAACACAGGGGACGCGGCCATGATGTCAGGCGCGTGGTATAATTGCCGGTTTCATGTCTATTTCTCTCTCGCTCAGCTGTGTCGGCCCGCTGGGAGTTTTACATCTTAATCCGCCGTCTCTGCTACCTCTCACATCTGCTTCCACTTATCCACTTACACTGAAACGCAATCCGTGGTGAAACAAATTCCCCATGTGGTTCGGAGAATCCGCGATTGGTCCGCGCGCCGATTTGATCGATGCCACCGCTTATCAGGATAACACGGACCTGTCTCCAGCCTCGGGAAACAGATACAGACATTATATCTACATGAGACCAACAGCCCGATACACGCATGACAGACATATATGGGAGCTCTGTGGCCTGCCAAAGGATTCGTATTTCTCTCCATCCAGTCCTGAGTTTTACACAGCTCTGCCGCACAACAGACTTGTCTGTCAGGGCATGAGGTCTATAATGCCCCTACCTCAGTCCCTGCCCCCAAGGAGCTTACAATATAAACAACCTATCTCAGTCCCTGCCCCCAAGGAGCTTACAATATAATGCCCCTATCTCAGATCCTGCCCCTAAGGAGCTTACAATATAATGTCCCTATCTCAGACCCTGCCCGCATGGAGCTTACAATATAATGTCCCTATCTCAGACCCTGCCCGCATGGAGCTTACAATATAATGCACCTATCTCAAACCCTGCCCCCATAGAGCTTAGAATATAATGCACCTATCTCAGACCCTGCCCCCATGGAGCTTACAATATAATGCCCTATCTCAGTCCCTGCCCCCATGGAGCTTACAATATAATGCCCTATCTCAGTCCCTGCCCCCATGGAGCTTACAATATAATGCCCTATCTCAGTCCCTGCCCCCATGGAGCTTACAATATAATGCCCTATCTCAGTCCCTGCCCCCATGGAGCTTACAATATAATGCCCTATCTCAGTCCCTGCCCCCATGGAGCTTACAATATAATGCCCTATCTCAGTCCCTGCCCCCATGGAGCTTACAATATAATGCCCTATCTCAGTCCCTGCCCCCATGGAGCTTACAATATAATGCCCTATCTCAGTCCCTGCCCCCATGGAGCTTACAATATAATGCCCTATCTCAGTCCCTGCCCCCATGGAGCTTACAATATAATGCCCTATCTCAGTCCCTGCCCCCATGGAGCTTACAATATAATGCCCTATCTCAGTCCCTGCCCCCATGGAGCTTACAATATAATGCCCTATCTCAGTCCCTGCCCCCATGGAGCTTACAATATAATGCACCTATCTCAGACCCTGCCCCCACTGGGCTTACAATACAATGAACCTATCTCAGTCCCTGCCCCAAGGAGCTTACAATATAAAGAACCTAGCTCAGTCCCTGCCCCCACTGGGCTTACAATATAATGCACCTATCTCAGTCACTGCCCCCAAGGAGCTTACAATACAATGGCTGTACCACAAACCCCCTCAGGCCCAGCAAGTCCCACCCACCAGAGGCTGCCTGCAAAAACACTATAGGAAGAGGGCAGAAACCCTGCACAAGGAGAGAGAGGAGCAGTGACCTGTCTGTATTACAGGAGGGGACGAATACAAGACCAGTCACCCTGCACAAAGAAAGAAAATAGCAGTGAGCGGTCTTTATTACAGAAGGGGGCGGCGACAGGACCAGTCACCCTGCACATGGAGAGAGCAGCAGTGAGTGGTCTTTATTACAGGAAGCTCCAAGTCTCACACTGGATTACTGCACAAATCTGGAAGGAATACACAAAGCTCACCAAGGTTCAGGAACAATACACAGGACACTTGTATTTAAAGGAGAACTATGGGGGTCAGGGCTTTTCCCCATAGTTCTCCTTAGGGTAAAGGGAGGACACAAACTAGCGTCCTCCCGTCACCCTAAGCTCAGTATATAGGGAGCTACAACTCATAGTATACTGAGACGCCGCAGCCGGAGCGGATCCCGACATCGATGTCGAGATCCGCCCAGCTGCGTGAGTGACAGCTGGCTCCGCCTATCTAGAGGCAGAGCCAGCTGTACCCGCCCCCTCCCCTGCCCGTTCCGCCAGTCAGTGCTGGAGGATCGGAGCGGGGAGGGGGGAATCCATCCCCTCCCCTGTCACGAGGATCGAGAAGTGAGCGAACACCGGCATGTGTTCGCTCACCTGCCGATCTACTGAGCCGACCTGTGACAGTCTCATTGTCACAGGTCGGCTAGAACTATGAGGTGAGTGAAAAGCACTCACCTCATAGTTCTCCTTTAATATTTGTTATCTCTGAGTTCAGCTTTAAAGTGCTGCAGGAAATGTTTCGTTAGGTCGGGGTTCTCCTTTAACGCCTCGCGGTGCGCACCTCTCCCCATAAGTCCTGCTCCCCAATAGAGCTCCTGGGCTGTAGGTGGTCTCTCTTTATCATGCCGCTCAATAACTGTCGTCACGCTGTCAATGTTCCCCTAATAAGTATATTTATCCCTGACAGCCAAGTTTGAGGAAGTGCGCGGAGCTGGAGGCCCGCTGGGAACACGCTGGGAACACGCTGGGAACACGTTGTCCTCTACAAAGTAGTCCAGAGACACTTCACATCCCGCTAATGAGGCAGAACATCAGGACTGAATTCACAGCCAGACCACATGATGGGAGCCACCATCTGTCATAACTGCCCTCACCTCGGACCTGTCAGGAGACGGATGGTGACAACGCCGCTGGATCAGGACAAAGTACGACTGCTCAGAGGTCGTCTGCTCAATGCTATGACAACTCAGGGCCTGACATCAGATCTGTGTTATCATGTCAAGTGCAGCACGCTAAGTAGCGTGTCGGTGTAACTCTTTCGGGTACCGTGTTTCCCCGAAAATAAGACACTGTCTTATTTATTTTTTTGCACGAAATAAGACACTAGGTCTTATTTTCGGGGGATGTCTTACCTGGCTGGGGGAGGACCGGACAAGGTCCCGGAATTTGTTCAGGCATCATCCAGCGTCTCTATCTCCTTCCTGGGCTGGCTCAGAGGTGACACAATCATGTAAATCCCGGTGGCCCGGCTGCAGCCTCTCACCTTGTGACTTGCTACAAAGTTACAACGTTGCAGCCTCATCACTGGCGGAGAGGAGACTGAAGAAATGCTTCCTCCTGTCTGCAGCAGACTGACAACATATCTACAGCCTAGGCAAAGTCACTGGACTGGAGATCAAGGGCAGCTTTTTAATGGTAAAAGGTGGAGCTTTCCAGAAAAAAAATAATACTGTTGATATCATTTATTAATGCAGACTTGTGAAGATACTAAGAGGTTCTCTTTAAAGGAGAACTATGGGGTCAGGGCTTTTCCCCATAGTTCTCCTAATGGTCAGGGGAGGACATAAACTAGCGTCCTCCCGTCACCCAAAGCACAGCATATAGGGAGCTACAGCTCGCGGTATACTGAGACCGCTGCAGCTGGGACGGATCTCGACATTACTGTCGAGATCCACCCAGCTGCGTGATTGACAGCTGGCTCTGCCTAGCTAGAGGCGGAGCCAGCTGTACCCGCCCCCCTCCCCGTCCGTTCCTCCACTCAGCACTGGAGGATGCGACAGGGGAGGGGGGGGCATGCTTATATGGTCTGGCAGGGGCAGCGGACCATGGATATCGGTGCAGATAAGTGCAGCATGGCCCAGGGGGTAAGGAAGGTGTTGTCGGTTGGTTGACCTTTTTGTTTTTCGCGAAAAGATGAACTAACCCTTTGAAGGCTGAGAACCTGTGGATCTTTTTGGGTTAGGACCCTGCCTGGGAAATTAGCAATCAAAGTCCAAGGAGTGTGGAATACTTTGATTGTTTCCTTTTCCTAATCACTTTGTGTCCTTTTTTCATTCCCCTTTCGGTCAGCGATGTGAGCTTTATCTCCCTTGTCCCTACGTCAGTGTTTCAGCTGGCGATACACCAACAACACACATATGTGGGGACTGATGGACATCCTTTGGCTGGTCAACTTTTCTCTGTTGAGATTCTGGTGGAAATCATGATTTCTGGGTAGCAGGAAAGCAGTTCTCGATCTTATATAATATGGAGGATCTTCTGAAACGATCAGCAACCCAACTGCCTCATTGACAACCTGTTATATCTACACACCCAGAGGTAAAAAAAAGTGCTAAGTCCCACCCATCTTACATCACTATGACATCATCACAAGTAATGCCAACCTTTGTGCTCACTTCCCAAACTCCCATTAAGAAGAAGAAGATGGCACTTTGTGCCTTCTTGGCCAGCTCCAACCTCCTAATGTGTACAATGAGGCAAGGAAATATCGCCCAAGCTTTTAGATATACTTTTTTTTTTTTTTTATTTAACAGGAAGATGGTTTTATAGTGAAATGCAGTGAATGCTGGGTATTCCTTTGTGCATTTTTATTGTTTTCTTGCTTTCAATATTTCCCTTTTAAGCTGTCATTATCCGGGCATCCACCTTGAGTTCCCTCTAGTCCCCGGGGCGAGGGAGGAATGTGTTCTTGAACGGGGAGCCTTTTGTGTCAGCTTTACCAACGGTTTACATGTAAATAATCGTCTGTTTACTCCGGCAGACTAGCACAGAGGGACGAGCGCAGACGGAGTCTGGACGGCACGCTTCACACCTCGTAAAAGGAGGAAGGCGGCCCAGCGCAAGCCAGGAACCGGCTGACATCTGCGCCGGCCCCGCTGCGGGTTAAAGCAAAGGACAGATTTCCAAACTCCTGGCTCGATTTGTTTGTTTGGGTCCAGAGATGTGACGCAAGATGCGCGCGCGAATGATCTGCAGCGAGATTTACCAAGAAGTGAAGGAAAGGACACTGTAAATCAATGTGGAATGTTTTACATGGAAAAATGCATAATGGGCTCTTCCCAATTTTTTTTTTTCAGGGACTTTGTTTTTCTTCCCGATGATGTTTGAGAAGACCAGGCCAATGCAGTGAGAAAAATGAATTCTGCTACCTTGTGTTCTGTGAACACCTGATCCCAACTCTGTGCATGCTAGGGATTCCCAATGCCTCCCATCTAAACTCTAATTACGGACATGTGAGATCATTCAGAAATAAATCATTCAACCCTTGCACCACTCCCAATACAACTAGATGTAAGTGTGGGTCTGAAGAATGACGGTGGACTGACAAAAGGTTGCAGTCCCACCTTAAAGCCTGCAATAAACCTTCACCAACAAAAGGCCTCAGTCACACCTAGAGGCCCACAATAAAGCTTTACTAAGAGGGGGCTGCAGTTCCACTTAGAAGCCTGAAATAATCCTTTACTAATAAAAGTCTTCAGAAACACCTAGAGCTCTGCTATAAACCCTGAATGGCAAGAGGCTGCAGTCCCGCCTAGAGGCCTGCAATAAACCTTCACCAACAAAAGGTCTCAGTCCCACCTAAAGGTCTACAATAAACCTTCACTAACAAGAGGCTTCAATCCCACCTATAGGCCTGCTAAAGACCCCTACTATAAGGCCACATTCACACTGGAATCGGCCAGGACATACAGGTCCGTGCTGCGTGCACCGCCGTATCGGGCAGCTCCTGAGAAGGACAGGTGCTGCGTGTCATTAGTACGCAGCCCCCGTTCTTCCTTATGGGAGTATGTGGCCGTACGCCCCCCTATGCTCACCCCAAGTGCAGGTCCGTACGGATGCGCGTGTCCTGGCTCAGACGCAGACAGGATCCATCCTGTCAGCGTACGAGTACGGATACACACACCCGCACGGACGTGCAGGGCGGCTGAGCATAGGGCGGCGTAGGGCCACATACTCCCATAGAGAAGGACGGGGCTGCGTACTAATCACACGCAGCACCTGCCCTTCCAGAGGCCTGCCCAAAACGGCCATGCACGGAGCTGTACGTGGCGGCCTTTTCTAGTGTGAATGAGGCCTAAATGGCAATAGGCTGTAGCCCCACCTAGAGGCCTACTATAAACCCTGACTGGCAAGAGGTTGCAACCCTGTCAAAAGGTTTGTTATAACCCCTGACATATAAGAGAATGAAGTCCCACCTGCAGGCTTTCTATAAACCCTAACTGGCAAGACGGCTGGCAGTCGATCTGGCTAGTTTGCTTACCTGCCAAACCTCCATCTGTGTCCTAGCAATCAATCAATAACATCATTGGTTGCTAGGATGCTAGCGGCTGGGTGGCATTGGTTGCTAGGATGCAGGCGGACACACCATAACAATCAGTGACACTATCAGGCCGCCTGTGTCCTAGCGACCATTCTGTGTCTCGTGTTTGAATGCTAGGACAGTGTATGCACGGAGTTTGTATTCTAATACCTCACTGAGAGCTATATTGCCCCTACACTTTTTATGACACTAATGACCGATTGGCTGATGTAATTCCATCCTCTAAAGGTCTATGAGTTATAAAGGTGCCATATCACTATTGACTGATAGTAGGTTGGCAGAAAGATTTTAAACCGAAAGCAAACATTGATTTCAGTGAGTGGCTGAGCTGGTGTGATTCATGTCCAGTCCAGAATAATCAATCCATTTATTGAATCATCTCTACAGAAGACAATGCTCGGAGGTGTATTTGCAGCATGTTGTGTCAGCTGTACAGGAGTTTTCCACATCTCCATTATCACACACCACAGATTCGGTCAGACTTATAAATAGTGTCATGTGTGACCTGCACATACAGTGACGCATACATTCCTTTCATGACTCAAGATGACCAAACCAATGTGCCATCTGAATGACTCGCTGGTGACACTCTGCAGATGTGTCCGAGACATTCCCCCTTCTTACTACACACTGTGGAAGGGACCGGCATCGATACCAGTGACATGATGATAGTTTTTCTGTGTTTTTCTCCAGTAGTTTGTGTCTCTGCCCCTCCCACAATTGTGAGATGTCCCCCCAACAATTTGTGTTGTTGCCCCTTTCATAATAGTGAGATTTCCCCCAGTAGTTTGTGTATCTGCCCCTCCCACAATAGTGTGATCCCCCCCTTAGTTTTTGTCTCTGCCCCTTCCACAATGGTGAGATTTCCTAGCAGTAGTTTGTGTCTCTGCCCTTCCCACAATGGTAAAATTTCCCCCAGTAGTTGGTGTCTCTGCCCCTCCCACAATGGTAAAATTTCCCCCAGTAGTTGGTGTCTCTGCCCCTCCCACAATGGTAAAATTTCCCCCAGTAGTTGGTGTCTCTGCCCCTCCCACAATGGTAAAATTTCCCCCAGTAGTTGGTGTCTCTGCCCCTCCCACAATGGTAAAATTTCCCCCAGTAGTTGGTGTCTCTGCCCCTCCCACAATGGTAAAATTTCCCCCAGTAGTTGGTGTCTCTGCCCCTCCCACAATGGTAAAATTTCCCCCAGTAGTTGGTGTCTCTGCCCCTCCCACAATGGTAAAATTTCCCCCAGTAGTTGGTGTCTCTGCCCCTCCCACAATGGTAAAATTTCCCCCAGTAGTTGGTGTCTCTGCCCCTCCCACAATGGTAAAATTTCCCCCAGTAGTTGGTGTCTCTGCCCCTCCCACAATGGTAAAATTTCCCCCAGTAGTTGGTGTCTCTGCCCCTCCCACAATGGTAAAATTTCCCCCAGTAGTTGGTGTCTCTGCCCCTCCCACAATGGTAAAATTTCCCCCAGTAGTTGGTGTCTCTGCCCCTCCCACAATGGTAAAATTTCCCCCAGTAGTTGGTGTCTCTGCCCCTCCCACAATGGTAAAATTTCCCCCAGTAGTTGGTGTCTCTGCCCCTCCCACAATGGTAAAATTTCCCCCAGTAGTTGGTGTCTCTGCCCCTCCCACAATGGTAAAATTTCCCCCAGTAGTTGGTGTCTCTGCCCCTCCCACAATGGTGAGATTTCCCCCCAGTAGTTTGTGTCTCTGACCCTTCCACAATGGTGAGATTTCCTAGCAGTAGTTTGTGTCTCTGCCCTTCCCACAATGGTAAAATTTCCCCCAGTAGTTGGTGTCTCTGCCCCTCCCACAATGGTAAAATTGCCCCCGGTAGTTTATGTTTCTGCCCCTCACACAATATTGAGATTTCCCGCAGTAGTTATTATCTTGTTATATTTTATTAAGTAAGGCCGCGTCAACCTTCCTCTTTATTGTTTAAGATAAAAACAAAAAATGTTTCATGTGAAATGGGGGCAGATAATAATTATTTAGTCCGTGTCCTCTTCAAGGTACAGGAAGCTTTTCCAAGGTCCAGACAGCCGGGAACTGCCCTAAGTTCCACTCCAACGCAGAATCACCAACATAGGGGTTATCAGCTACATTCTTACACACAGCAACACTGAATACTTGAATGAAACATTTGCAGGCTGCAACCTGGACAACTATATACAATGTTTTATCTCGTCTAGTATTTAGCAACTGAAAGAATTCCTCAGCAGATTATCCGGAATGTTCCTCACTGGACCATCTTGTCCAATCCCACAACTCAAGCTGGATTCGTGCCGGATTCTTGAAGGGGAACCCCGGCCTGAACAATGTAATGGAAAGATTTCCCAGCACACTTAACAGCAAGTTAGCAAAGAAACCAAATGCTACATTGTATCAACAATTTCCATGGAGGTTTTTGTTGGATACAAATGCAACTACAAAGATTGGGTCCATAACTCTAATCTGAGAAGGAGCCCGTCTTGGGTAATATAGAGCAATTACTGGCCTGGCTTTAGTTCACTTAAACCTTTGCCAACCACAGCCGGAAATCCAGGTTTGGGCAATGCCCAAGCAAACCAAATCCAGGGCCGCCCGTGTCCTAGCAATCAATGATGCTGTGCAACCCGCAGTGTTATTGGCTGCTAGGATGCTAGCACATGGGTGGCACAGCGTCATTGGTTGCTAGGATGTGGGTGGGCACACCATAACAACCAATGATGTCTTGAGGCCATAAGCGTAAGCTTACCAATGATGCTGCATGGCTCACCTGGGGTTATTGGTTGCTAGGACAGTAATGACTGGGGTTACCAATGGGCAACCAATGGCATTGTGTGGCTCAACAACCAGTCAGCCAATGACACTGTGCGGCTGAACCACCAGTCAACCAGTCAACCAATGACACTGTGTGGCTCAACAACTAGTCAGCCAATGAACTGGGTGGGTGAACTGGCCAAATCTTCCACTCTTTTGGAGAACTGCGAACAGCTTGGGTTTGGGTCGAAGTCATGGTTGCCCCAAACCCAAAGCTCATCCCTAATAGTAATAAATGGAAGGCAGATATGCCTGGAGGAAGGCAATTCCTCTTTGCAAGCTGGGAAACAAACCAGAAGACCAGCACAGCACAATGGCACCATCAGGGCATCTCAAGCTGTTCAGTTGAAGCTGAAGTCTAGGCAAACAGCTAAAAACACCAATGACGTATATATAAAAGAACTGCATGAAAACCTAATTTTCTCTTTAAAGGAGAACTATGGGGTCAGTGTTTTTCCCCATAGTTCTCCTTAGGGTAACGGGAGGACACAAACTAGCGTCCTCCCGTTACCCTAAGCTCAGTATACCGCAAGCTACAGCTCGCGTTATACTGAGACGCCGCAGCCGGAGCGGATTCCGAACTGGTGGGGCTGGGGAGGGTGGGGTGGGGGGGCATGTGCCCCAGATGCTGCTTTAGAAGGGGTGCCACTAGTGTGTGGATGGAAAACTTCTCCCTTGGGGGGCAACTCTGAGCCTTTGCCCCGGTGGACAGAATGTCTAGCTTCCCCTCTGATGGCGCTTGTAGTTCCTCCACATTTGAAGAGCTGAGGTTGCCTACCATGTTATACAACTATCATTGATGGAAATAGTGTTCAGCAGGGATGGCTAGGGGACCCTTTTAGTAATGACCGTTCGCCCCCTCCTCCCCTTTTAATTAGATTGTCCTCAGAGACTGATGCACGAAACATATTGTACTCGGCACTTTATCATGCGAGCTTTGCTGTTTATATGTTCGACATGACTATAAATCCCTCTATTTAACATATCTCAAATCCGAGATACAGCGCACAAAGTCTGCGATTAAATGAATTACAGCCCGTTTAATGAAAGGAGATTTCTGTTTATAAAGTTATTGGCTTTTGAAGCCCGCTGTCGGCTGCGCGCGGTATCGTGATGCGGACTTATCGAGCGCTGTCCCGTTATTGCTTAAAAAGGGCAACACCGCATCGCAATCTGGGTTTAAAGTCAACACGATGGCTGCTTATCTGGGAGCCCATTCATGGCTTCTAGGAAAATCTGTCTCTTCCTATCAGGTTATTATTGTTACACAAAGGAAGCAAATCCAACATATTGTATCCGCTTGGCGAGTCGAAGGCAGAGACATCGGGAGATATTGACTGGGTTACTGAAAGTTAACAAGGGAACGTTCTGAATGGAGATGGTGATGATGATGAAAGCCCTCTGGATATTGTCCAGCTTCACATACCAAAACCAACAGTAGAACCTCCCATAGGTGCTGGATCATCATTGATGGCTTCCATGCATCCACAGGAGCATGGGGGAAGTTGGGTCAATGGGGAAGGCTAGCCTTTGGTGGTCAGTTTTTCCTCACGTTTGAGGTCAGCCGCGGTGTTTCCTCCCCCTTTCATAATATGCTAATGACTACAGGGAGGATTATAGACGAGTTAAGGACTTCTCTGATCAAAGTGGACCTGTCATCAGATGTATATTTTCATAAGAGGTGCAGAATACTGTGTCAGTGTAATACTTCCAGGTAGCCATTGCCTCTCACAGAGATCACGGTACTCACCTTGACCTAAATGGTTTTCATCTACTTTTCTCTCCAAAAGTTCAGTGCCATTGTTGTTCAGGCATCATCCAGGGTCACCACATGCACTTCCGTGTCGGAGAAGCCAGCTCAGAGAGATGTCAGCTCAAAGAGCAGCCTCTCACCTTGTGACTTGATGTGACTTGATACAAAGTTGCAATGTACAGTCTGACCACTGGGGGAGATTGGGGAAATGCTTCCTCCTGTCTGCAGCAGACAGATCACTGGGGGAGAGGAGACCGAGGAAATGCTTCCTCCTGCCTGCAGCAGACTGATCACTGGGGGAGAGGAGACAGAGGAAATGCTTCCTCCTGCTTGCAGCAGACTGATCACTGAGGGAGAGGAGACAGAGGAAATGCTTCCTCCTTCCAGACTGATCACTGGGGGAGAGGAGACTGAGGAAATGCTTCCTCCTGCCTGCCACAGACTGATCACTGGGGGAGGGAAACTGAAGACATGCTTCCTCCTGCCTGTAGTAGACTGATCACTGGAGGAAGAGGAGACTGAGGAAATGCTTTCCCCTACTTGTAGAAGACTGATGACCATGTTTTCAGCTAGGTGCAAAAATAACAAAATGATACTCACCCGAACCCCGCAGTCAGCTGACTGTTAGAGCGCTCAATCCCGCCTTTGTATTGGAGGTCTGTCTGTATCCCACTATGTGTCACCCTGCCCCTTCTGCATTGGGTCTACCCTATAAATCTGTGATGGACTCTTTGTTGTATTTTATACTGCAGGCTGAATCCAGACACAGCCAGGGATGGAGCATCTTCAGAATAAGGTCAGCTCTCTATTCCCCCGCAGTGCGTTTTCCTGTAATGTGGCTCTTTGCTGTAAACGTACATTTTCGCTGGCTGTAATACAACGATTTCATGGAATTTTGCTTCTCCGACCTCCTAATATATACATACAGACGTCCCTGATGTCAGATACAACGGCTTTCACAAAATCCAGACTAAAGCTCAGCAAATAGAGGGAAAAAAAATCTTCCGTTATTTAAAGCGAGCTGACACCCGGCAATACATTACCGAGGGAAAAAAATATTTGGAAACATGAATGCAGAGAGTTATCTGCGGATCTCGGCCCCCCTAATGGCCCACCTCACTTAGGTAGCCCGGTGTGAGCATTGCGAGGGACGAGTGCACCCCGTCCACCCGGGAGATAAAGTGCTGATCTGTGGTTGGCACTTCTGCCTTGTAGTACTGGGGGGTCCCCGGTTCAAATCCCGGACAAGGACACCATCTGCTTGGAGTTTGCATGTTCTCCCTGTGCATGTGTGGGTTTCCTCCGGGTACTCTGGTTTCCTCCCACACTCCAAAGGCATGCTGGTTGGTAAATTGGCCCTGTGGGTATGCATTAGGGATGCATCGATACCGATACTAGTATCGATATTGGTGCCGATACTGAGTATTTGGGCGAGTACTAGTACTCGCCCAAATACTCAGTATCGGCACCGATATCGCCCGCAAAGCTACATCTCCCGCAAGCCCTTTCCCTACACACATTGTGTGGCCAGGCTCTTGGGAGTCAAGGCAGCGGCAGCATTTAGAAAATAAATCACTGTATGCATATGGAAAGGGGCGGGGATAGGCGGAGTTCTGTAGTCCAGAAGGCGGGGCTGACAACACATTGCATTGATACGTTTTTCTTTCACCTTGTCCCTGTAGCAAGAAGAAGCTTTTATTAATTCCTGTGACAGCATTGGAAAATTCTTGTAGGGGCAGCAAAGGACGGTCAATTTCTATTGATGTAGGCACGCCCGAAGAGCTACACCTCCCGAGAGCCCTTTCCCTATACACAGCGTGTGTGCAGGCTCTTGCAGCAGCATTGTTTTACTAGGAGCTACATCAATGAATGCATATAGAGAGGGCAGGGGCGTAACTAGAAATCACAGGGCCCCCATAGCAAAATTTTGTATTGGGCCCTGTGATTTCTAGTTACGCCCACCTGATAACCCAAACTGCCCACATGAGGGTGACCATGCAGAGCCCACCATAGTCTCTCTATGGTGGGCTCTGCACGGTCTCAGGTGGGCGGTCAAGCCCTCTTACCTGTCTGCTCCGATCCTCTGTCCGCCTCCTTCACGATCGCTTGCTGGCCCCGCCTCCTCCGTCACTGGGCCCCACCTCCTCGATCGCTGGGCCCTGCCTCCCCATCACCAAGCCCCACCTCCTACATCGCTGCCAACGACGAGCCCAGCCACCTCCTTCGACGCTGCTGGTTGTCACCGACTCAACAGCTGCACATGTGAACAGCGGCGCGTTCCTCCTCACAGCCGCCAGTGACACCCAGCAGCCTGAGATGCCATAGCGACCCAGGCGGCCCGCACGGCATCAGGGGGATGTCCTGGCCGGGCCCCCTTTTGCCCCAGGCCCCATAGCGGCCGCCTGGGTCGTTATGGTGATTGTTACGCCACTGGGAGAGGGGCGAGGATAGGTGGAGTTCTGTAGTCCAGCAGAAAGATTAAAAGAGCAATCTATGCCCTTTTTTGTTTCAGAAACATACTACAGCACATGGCATGTGCGTTGTGGTGCGCTGCTGTGCATTGCACAACGATTGATTCTTTTTTTTAGTTGAAACCAAACCAGTTAAACCAAAAAGAAAGCCCCGATACAGGTGGGACATCGTTTCCTCCTTCTGATAATGATGCATGGCCTGTGGCGGCCAGTTCCCCCCCCGGGCACCAACGAGAGCCTCTTCTTCAGGCTACGTGGCTTTCCCCTTTAGAAGCTGACAGTGGAAGGGCGGCCTGCACTTTGTATAGAGACTGAATTTATGTCTTGGCAGGAGCAGATGATTGGAGCCACGTTCTGCAGCTCAACCCAACGCTTAAACTGTGTAAATAAAGTCTGGAGGACAGCGAGGATCATGTACAGAGCACAGTGAGGGCTTCTTAACTGT
>NW_017306315.1:2155765-2156719 GCF_000935625.1 Nanorana parkeri
GCCGTTTATCTAGACAACAGTCTGAAAGGACATATTGAGAGGCGCGATCCCTCCACGGTGGTCCGTGACCCCAGAGTGCGCGTTTTTTGGCAAACCTTCCATTTTGCAAATTTTAATAATCATAAGTCCATATAAAACGCTGTCATGTTGTTTAAATATTTGCTTTGCCCGGCCTCATTTATCAGGCTTTTATTCCCGTCCAGAACCGCAGGAGGAACTGCGCACTCGGCGGCTGTTTGTTAACAAACCGGCCTTTCATCAAGGGTCAGCTCCAAAACATTTATTTAGAGGCCGGGATTAAAGCTGGATGTCGCGGTTCCTTGAAGTCATATTGTTACATAGTAGCAGATGAAGAATATGAGTCATAAAGGTCACGCGTACGTTCTTCATGTACTCCAGACGCAGCGGGCTCTTCCCGCGTGGACTGAGTTGGTTTACATTAGGTTTTTAGACACACAGTGAAAGTGATCCTCGATGTATATAATCAGATCAAATCTAAATGCAAAGCAAATTTTATGGACAAACGTTTGAAGACCATCCTACCTATACCATGTTAGATATCCCATTCCACAACCAGGGGCATTTATATGAAGTTGTACCTCTCTTGGCGGCCTCAATAGCCTCCACTCTACTGAAATGGCTTTGCACAAGATTTTGGAGGGTGTCTATGGGAATTTGTGTCCATTTGTGAGATCAGGTACTGACTAGGGATACACCGATACCGATACTAATATCAGTATCGGTGCCGATACAGAGTATTTGGGTCAGTACTCGTACTCACCCAAATACACCCAGGTGTCATTGTAATATATCCCCCCACTTCCAGTTGCCATTGTAATATATCCCCCCCCCCACTTCCAGTTGCCATTGTAATATATCCCCCCCCCACTTCCAGTTGTCATTGTAATATATCCCCCCCCACTTCCAGTTGTCATTGTAATATACCCTCCCCCC
>NW_017306315.1:2156881-2159530 GCF_000935625.1 Nanorana parkeri
ACACACACTTCTGGCTTCTGGATGCCATTGCAACAATATAATCAATGTTATTCACTTGACTTGTCACTGATCATAATGTTTGGCTGATCGGTGTACATCTGAGCACATAGTTTAAATGTTATATACTGTGTGAACTTGACTGCCACTGTGTTGCTTAAGACCTTCACAAAACAGCATGAGGAAGACTCAGGCCTTCAAGTCTAATCAGATGGTCATATTTTCCATCTGGTTTTCTGGCAGAAGTTGTCCGGTAATAATGCTGACTGCACTGTCTGAGATAAAACCTCACCTTGTTTTTATTTCTTTACTCTCATCAACCAACACACTAGCATATCAATTCATAGCAGGGGCTAGCTTTCTCTCTCTAGTTCTGGATGTGCATTCCATGCTGACCTGCTCTTCTCCAGATCACCAGTGGCGTAACAATAGCCATAGCGGCAGAGGCGGCTGCTATGGGGCCCACGGGGTGGAAGGGGGCCCCAGGAGGTTGTTGAGGCAAATTAAACATAGAACATGTGAAGAGAACACAGCACTGTATCATTACGGGTTGGAGTGGTCGCAACTCTAATCCCCTGTAAAACCTACAGTGTAGAGACGACTTCAGATGCACATGAGGAGTCTTTGGGATCTTGGCATTGTTACTCAGTGGGGCCCCCATCACATTTTTGCTATGTGGCCCCTTGATCTGTAGTTACGGCCCTGCAGATCACTATCACTTTATTCAGTCAAGCCTCATATTAGGACCAGCAATGTTACCAGCAAGAGCTTTATGTAGGGTTGCCACCTTTTCTTTCAGCGAAACCCAAACACTCTTGCGGCTCACATAGTCTCACAGTTGAGACTATTTTCAGTGGGGTGCTAGTAGCCCCTGACTTAATTTCGGTTGCCCCTGTCTGCCTGACATCATGTGTCCAGGATTCAGCTGCCATGAAATCGGGGCACAGCATTCAAAACCCGGAATGCTGTGAATCACACACCTGTGAATCCCGGACAGGTGGCAACCTTAGTCAGACCTCAGATTAGATGGTTGGGGAGAGCCCTCCGCACACCTCACAGCAGCCCTGGCCAATTAAGGGATGATGGTGCTCGCAGTGACATTGGTTCACGTATGGCGCCGTGCAGACCCAGAAAAAGGCAGAAAATCACCAGCACTCAGTAATCAAAAGCAAGTATGTCCTTTTATTGGACAGAGGCGTCATAGAAATCAAAGAAACCGACGTTTCGGGGCCACGCAGGGTCCCTTCCTCAAGGCAGAAGACATGACCTCAGATTAGGACCAGCAATGTCACCAGCAGTAGCCTTCTTCTGCCTGCTGAATCTTTCAGTATACAGTAAGTGGTTCTCCTACAGGGCAGAAGGTTCCATCCAGCCAAAGACGGGACCTACGCCACGGCACAACTTGCGTAATTCAATTTTCTGCAGTCCAAACATTTTTTTAAGGAGAAGCCCCTTTTTCTATCTTGCGTACTGCTGAAAACCGGAACCATTCCCAGAAAAATCCAGGACGGTATTATAACATGTCTTTGACTTGCGTAGAAACACGGACAATCTGGACGGGGGATATGAAATCCAAACCTGTGGCGGCTCGGTTTGTGTAAAGCACGCTCGTCCACTTGTGTTAGGGGTTTTATGTTTCACATAATATCTCATTTGTCATTTCTTCCGCTGCCAGCGGTCGGGATTTTACGATGCGGTCCTCGAGCTGCTATATAAATAAGAGACATTAGTGGTATTATTTCACTGTTTCAACTGATTATTATTTTACAGTTTATTACAAACGGCTTTCATCATCTGCAGACCCTAAACGCTATTTACATTTTTGTTTTTGAGCGGATCTCTGGCGCTGGAACCAATCATTGAGGAAGAGCGCCATCAGTAACCCTTCGCATGCTGTGCTCGCCATCAAATCTCTGCATGAGTTTATAGCCCAGACACGGTGTAAATATAGAGCCATTTATCCAACTGCCCATCAAGAGCTGCCGGTTTATAGACCAGATATACCCTAAATATAGAGCCATTTATCCAACTGCCCATCAAGAGCTGCCGGTTTATAGACCAGATATACCCTAAATATAGAGCCATTTATCCATCTGTCCATCCTGGACCGCTGGTTTATAGACCAGATATACCCTAAATATAGAGCCATTTATCCATCTGTCCATCCAGGACCACTGGTTTATAGACCAGATATACCCTAAATATAGAGCCATTTATCCATCTGTCCATCCAGGACCACTGGTTTATAGACCAGATATACCCTAAATATAGAGCCATTTATCCAACTGCCCATCAAGAGCTGCCGGTTTATAGACCAGATATACCCTAAATATAGAGCCATTTATCCATCTGTCCATCCTGGACCGCTGGTTTATAGACCAGATATACCCTAAATATAGAGCCATTTATCCATCTGTCCATCCAGGACCGCTGGTTTATAGACCAGATATACCCTAAATATAGAGCCATTTATCCATCTGTCCATCCTGGACCGCTGGTTTATAGACCAGATATACCCTAAATATAGAGCCATTTATCCATCTGTCCATCCAGGACCGCTGGTTTATAGACCAGATATACCCTAAATATAGAGCCATTTATCCATCTGTCCATCCTGGACCGCTGGTTTATAGACCACATATACCCTAAATA
>NW_017306315.1:2159949-2191572 GCF_000935625.1 Nanorana parkeri
GGTTTATAGACCAGATATACCCTAAATATAGAGCCATTTATCCAACTGCCCATCAAGAGCTGCCGGTTTATAGACCAGATATACCCTAAATATAGAGCCATTTATCCATCTGTCCATCCTGGACCGCTGGTTTATAGACCAGATATACCCTAAATATAGAGCCATTTATCCATCTGTCCATCAAGGACCGCAGGTTTATAGACCAGATATACCCTAAATATAGAGCCATTTATCCAACTGCCCATCAAGAGCTGCCGGTTTATAGACCAGATATACCCTAAATATAGAGCCATTTATCCATCTGTCCATCCTGGACCGCTGGTTTATAGACCAGATATACCCTAAATATAGAGCCATTTATCCATCTGTCCATCCAGGACCGCTGGTTTATAGACCAGATATACCCTAAATATAGAGCCATTTATCCATCTGTCCATCCTGGACCGCTGGTTTATAGACCACATATACCCTAAATACAGAGCCATGTATCCAACTGCCCATCAAGAGCTGCTGGTTTATAGACCAGACACACCCTCAATATACAGCCATTTATCCAACTGTCCTTCAAGAGCTGCTGGGTTATAGAGCGGATACAGCGTAAATATAGGGCCATTTATCCAACTGTCCATCCACAGCCACTGGTTTATAACCAGATATAGTCTAAATAGGGAACCATTTATCCAAATGTCCCTCCAGATCCATGTTTACAGACCAGATATAACCTACCTATAGAGACGTTAACTTAACATTGCATCTATGAATGTCTCTCTGCCTCTGTTGCCTGTTGGTATGCAAAACCAGCTTCATCTCGTTGGAAAGTCAATGGGAGAATACATGAAGACATATAGTATGCAAATCAAGTCTTTTTCTGCTCCCTCCATATAGTTGGTTAATTTGTTGCTATGCCCACATCTTTGCAGTCATGTTTCAGTAACAAGTATTGTCTGCCCAGCTTGAGCCGCTATCACTGACTGTTTGTTTAGAGCAGACTGTCTCCCACACTCCGGGGAAACTCTTCATTGCCAAGGCAGGCGGCATTTGCCAAGCATATGCCACGTCAGCGCAGTTTGGCGGGACACGGGACCCTGTGATGATGTGCACGTTGCTCCCCTCGGGTCCCAGGCGAGCGTTTTCCCCCGAGTTCTCATAAATTCACTCTGTAGATGAGTTATGATTTGTCAGCCTAGGAATACTTTATACATGACTGAGGATTCTTCTACAGCACTGCCGGTCAGGGCCGGATTTCCCACAAGGCCCGGCCTCGGGGCAGCAGGGGTGTGGAATTCCTATCTCCTGATGCCCAGGACATGCAGTTCCAGGTGCTGGGCGGGTAGTTGTTTTCTACATTTAGCCCTGCTTTGGGCAAGCAGAGCTACATGTACAGGGGGGAAGCCGCAACTTGTTCTATACAAGTGATCTCGGTGATGTAATTCTCCATGGGGGGGGGTTTGGCAGGTAGGGGGGCGCATTGAGGAACCTGGCCTTGGGGCAGCAGGGAAAGTAAATCCGGCCCTGCTGCCGGCCATTTCTGAAAGATGGAGTATCGAGAAACCGGTAAGGCTAGAGCTCCCACCGCACAACGGGAGCTCTAACCTTACCGTTGGGGAAGACTCTGGGCCTTTGGATGTCCTGTAAAGCGTCGATTGATTTTTGTGCCTTGTCAAGGTTGTCATCTGGGCATTGTGTGTCTCAATAAATGTGACAATTGGTGCATCTCGATCTATGTATTTGCATTCCTTTCCAAAGGAAGATCTATGAGGAATGAAAGCCAATCACTCATCATGTCATTCAGTGAGTCTTGTGACTTCATTACCACCACGAGTGATCTCATTAATGAACCTGTCCACGCTGTAACTTTATCCTTGTATCCTTACCTTACGTTACATAGTTCCGTCCGTGCTTCCGAACACAGCCGCACATCATGTAAAGAAAAAAAAAAAGGTACGCGTACCTTTTTTCTGCGATTTCCGCGCTGACGTCACCCCATTGAAATCAATGGGGCCGTGCAGCAATCGCTGCCTGCATTGTGTAGGACTGCGCGATCCCGGGTGTGGTGCAGGTGTGAACCTAGCCTAAAACCTTTGCACAGTACTATATATATATACTGCATATCAATGTGCAGTAACTCACAGTAACCAGTGATCAATGATTGATAGTCCTGACCCTTCGATATTAATGGAAAGTGGAATCTAATTGGTTACGATGGGTTACTCTTTACACTTGTTGATTGAATAACCCCGGTGGACAGTGATTGCCATCTACACGGCAACAATCAAAAACAACAGCACAAAAAAAAAAAAAAAAGCTCCATCTGTTCGGCGTTATGTCTAATGTGAAGAATGGCTCCGCTGGTTTGGAGACCTGCTCTCCATGTAACAGAGCGCACAACAGCTCTTGATACAAATTCAGGTTTTATTGCAGCCTTTGTAGCTGTGCCAGCACGGACAAGAAACAATCACAGGGAACACGGCGTCCTGGAGGGGCTTTTACCAAAATAAAAAAAGCATTAAATACTCCAAAAAAATAATTTTTTTATCAAAGCCGGAGCAGCCGGCAGGGTGGGGACCGGTTTGGGATTTTAAACTACCTTGACTTTATACATGATAAAAGATTTGAAGGTTTTCATGCTGCCAGTGGTACCTGATATCATTACAGCTCATCGGAAAATTGAGCGTGAAATCGAAATTACTCAATCTGCGGAGGATTAGGGAAGCTGGGAGCTTGTACTGAAATAACGAAACTGGGATTTTTTCTTGATATCCCGTGTACCAGAGGAAGGTTTTCCTGCAAAACCCATTTCAGCATGAAGACTTTAAAGGGTTTCTATGGTGGAAAACTACAAAATAAAAACGTATTCCTATACTGATATTTCCATAAGTTCTATCCCGCTCCTAATAACCAAATACTTCACATCTGGAAGATTGTAAACTCATTACTGAAAATGCCCATAGGATGTACTTCCTCAATGCAGTGACACCATTTCCCTCCTCAGCCCAGTGACAAATGAACTTCCTGGTGTCACCGCTCGCACAGAGCCTGCCTTCCCGAACTACAACTCAACATCTGAACAATGCAACATTATCATTGCTTGCTGGAAGCAATGCATTATGGGACGGGAAGTCCTGAGAAATAGAGATTGCATCACATCATGGCCGGCTCCGCCCAGTTGTTATTTATGGGCCGGGACCTGCTGGAAGACTCTGGCAGGTGCCGGCCAATAGGAAACAGTTGGGCGGAGGTAGAAGGTTTTTTTTTTTTAATTTTCCTACTTTTTTACATTTTTAAAATAATTTTTCAACATTTTTTTTTGTCATTTAACTTTTTAACTCTCCTGCTCGCTACCTCGGAGGTACCGAGTACAATAGCCAAGCTTTTCACGTACTGCTGTGAGAATAGGGGCGAACGGCATTGAGCTGCTGGAGCATCGGCTCAGCCGATCTAGATGTTGGATCAGTTGAGTCGAACTCCTTCTGCACTTCGGCTGACCAAAGGCAGCCGATGTACGGCTAAAATCAGCCATACAAAGCTGAAGTGAATAGCCGAACAGCTGTCAGCTCACTTCGGCTCTGCTATTCATTCTGCTGCCTTTGGGCTAGTGCTGGGCAGCACGGCGGCGTTGTGGTTAGCTGCACGCTTCTGCCTTGCAGCCCTGGAGATTCCTGGTTTGAATCCTGACCTGGTCACTCTGTGCAAGGAGTTTGCATGTTGTCTCTGTGCTTGGGTGGGTTTCCTCCCACACTGCAAAGACATGCTGGAAGGTAAATTGTCCCTGTAAGTATGCATGTGAGATAGGGACCTTAAATTGTAAGCTCCTTGAGGGCGGGGACTGATGTGAATGTGCAACTATGTAAAAGCACTGCATAAATTGTCAGCACTATATATATATACCAGTAATAAATAAATATATGACCCCCTATATGTTTCCTGCACAATACTGTATTCAGATGTAATATTCTTCTAAGCAAGTAAAACTTAATCCAGTTCAGGATCTCATTGTTTTATCTAAATACATAACCAACCAGAGTTCATTGAGTGGTACACTGAGTGGCCAGATTATTATGACCACCTGACGTTTGTAGGCAGATTAGCTATAATTTGGCGCTGAAGTTGCTAGAGGGCCAGACCATTATAAATAGGGAAGCAGGTTGGTTACCACGACAGTAGAAGTGATTTGCTGCTGAAGATACGGGGAAACAACGCGATGTAACAGCCTTTGAACGCGGGATGATTGTTGGCGCTCGGAGCCATGGAGCGAGTATCAGCAAAACAGCAGAATCCGTTCAATGTTCAAGAGCAGCTGTTGTTAAAGTGTTTAAAGACCGGACTGTCCGCCGAATGGTTGATCATTTCACGGACTGATTTCACCGGCTCCATGAAGCTGGTCTGGTCAGAAAAATACAAAATAGGAAAATACAAAAGGTTCAGGTATTGCTTTTACATCATTCTAAATCTAGCCGTTTCCAGTCCTCCTATAAACCACCTGGACAATTTCTCTGGAACCGGCAAATGTTCGAGGTAATTTACACTTTATAAATATTGGTAACTACAGGAGATGTTGAAATGTAAAGACACAATTGTATATTTAACCTTGTCTGCGAGGCAGCAGTAAAACATTTATTTATGCACCCAGCAAACCGTTGTATACACAGTTTGCTGAGTGAGGAGATTTGTCTTTGTCCGGAAAGAGAAGTCACCTATCCACATGTTTGTCTGCAGATCGGTCACCTCTTCCATTACACCAGCATTTCTCAGACGGTGGGTCATCATGGACCATCGCCTTGTCCTGGTGTCCCGGTGATTCCAAAACCTTTTTAGTTTTGGATGGAAAGATGAAGGGTCGGGTTTTTCTAGTGGTCTATGTCCTCACTAGAGGGACTCGCCTATCTATTTGCTCTCACTGGTACTAAAAGCGAGACCAAGGGAAACAAAAGTTTCAGTTGTCACCGGGAATTGAGGAGACATCATGTTCTGGTGAAAAGTATCCAATTTAGATACTTAAATATCCTCATAGTTCTTATTCAGGACTATCCAAGATATAGAACTGGGGGGAAATCTCACTATTGTGGGAGGGGCAGAGACACAAACAACTGGAGGAAATCTCACCATTGTGTTAGGGGCAGAGACACAAACTACTGGGGGGAAATCTCACCATTGTGGGAGGGGCAGAGACACAAACAACTGGAGGAAATATCACCATTGTGTTAGGGGCAGAGACACAAACTACTGGGGGGAAATCTCACCATTGTGGGAGGGGCAGAGACACAAACTACTAGAGGGAAATTTCACCATTGTGGGAGGGGCAGAGACACAAACTACTGGAGGAAAATATCACCATTGTGGGAGGGGCAGAGACACAAACTACTGGGGGGAAATCTCACCATTGTGGGAGGGGCAGACACAAACTACTAGAGGGAAAGTTCACCATTGTGGGGGGTAGTAGAGACACATACTACTGAGGGAAATTTCACCATTGTGGGAGGGCAGAGACACAAACTACTAGAGGGAAATCTCACCATTGTGGGAGGGGCAGAGACACATACTACTGAGGGAAATTTCACCATTGTGGGAGGGGGAGAGACACAAACTACTAGAGGGAAATCTCACCATTGTGGGGCGTAGTAGAGACACATACTACTGGGGGAAATCTCACCATTGTGGGAGGGGCAGAGACACAAACTACTAGAGGGAAATTTCACCATTGTGGGAGGGGCAAAAATTGTGAGATTCACCTAGCAATTTGCTAAACCTCTTGGAAGTAAAGCATTTTGCACTGGTACTCAGTTCACTCCAGCACATCAGCAGTCGGCCCCAGTTGATGATTTGGAACAACCGATAACAACAACATAAAAGGTAGGATGTTCTTCGGGAATAAAAAAAGAACATTTCAGAAAATAAAACATGCATCAGACGGCGAATATCTGATTGAGTTCCATTGAACACATCTTAGAGCAGAGTTTACAGGGCAGAAGAACATTTGTTAGGTAAGTTAGGTCATTTATAATGATCCGTCCCTCAGACCTGACAGCGGGAGAGATGGGGACATCACCATGTGAAAGATGGAGCACGGCGGGATTTGCAGCTCTCTCCTCTCCGCCATTGTTGACCGTAGAACAATAAACATCGCGGACAGTTCGGTGGAGCCAGCTGACTATTAATCTCTGGCGACCCGTGCACCGTATGGCCTTGAACTTCACAGCTTAATCAGGCTTGTATAAATGCCACTTAAATCAGGATGTAAGAAGCGGGAGAATTCCAGGAATTCTGTGATATAAATGATATTTATAGAACTGTGAATGACTGCGGCAGAACAGCGCTGGAGTATCTAAAGATAGGACACACAAGTCTTTTTCCACTGCTTATCACGTTAGCTGAGCTGCTCGCTGGAATCATGTTGAAGCTCATTCTCTAATCCGCCATAGCCGGCTGTACTCTGTTATATCTCTGAGGTTATAGCCCCGGGGAAGGGGGGGCTCAGAGGGGTCACAGGGCAGAGGGGCAACAAGTGCAAATTGTTCTCACATTACTACATGTACTTTGTCCCTCTCAGGGTTGGCACCGATGGACTCCTTTAGAGGACCTACTATCACATAAAATACTCTGCCCTGCTGGAGGACTCTGCTCCTTCCTCTATAACTCTCCTCTCCTGAAATACTCTGCTCTGCTAGAGGAAGGAGCAGAGTCCTCCAGCAGAGCAGAGGATTTCAGGAGAGGGGAGTTATAGAGGAAGGAGCAGAGTCCTCCAGCAGAGCAGAGGATTTCAGGAGAGGGGAGTTATAGAGGAAGGAGCAGAGTCCTCCAGCAGAGCAGAGGATTTCAGGAGAGGGGAGTTATAGAGGAAGGAGCAGAGTCCTCCAGCAGAGCAGAGGATTTCAGGAGAGGGGAGTTATAGAGGAAGGAGCAGAGTCCTCCAGCAGAGCAGAGGATTTCAGGAGAGGGGAGTTATAGAGGAAGGAGCAGAGTCCTCCAGCAGAGCAGAGTATGTCAGGAGAGGAGAGTCCTCCAGCAGAGCAGAGTATTTCAGGAGAGGAGAGTTATAGAGTCTATAACTATCCTCTTATGAAATACTCTGCTCTGCCGGAGGACTCTTCTCCTTCCTCTAACTCTCTTCTCTTAAAATACTCTCCGCTGCAGGAGGATTCTTCTGGTCTTTTATTAAAGAATCAAGCAACATTTTATGCGGGGGGACTCTGCTCCTTCCTCTATAACTCCACCAATTACATATAGCTAATTTCCCATATACCTCTCTTGCACTGTGAACTTTCTTCTGCCGGTTAGTAGAGGACGCTCAGCTGGGTATAACGCCTCTGTAAAGGTTTATGTCACCTTGGCTCGCAAACGCTCTCTGTTCTGATCTCGGCAGCGGAGAATGATTTCGGCTTCCACGCTCCCATGAAAATAGAATCAACATCGGTCGCGCTGATCAAATGCCTTGGCTGAGGCCGTCCGCCGCCGCTTAGATTTGCTTTCAAATCTTCAATTTTCTACCTTTATTGTTATCGCTATCAGAATCAGCGGAATAACTCCCTGTGATGGAATCCGCCGCTGTCAGGGTTGACGTGAAATTGGTATTGATGGCTGGCTGGAACTCGGCCCGGCGCGTGTTTTGACTGCCCGGGCCGGCCTTAAACATTATTTCTTGTTCCATTTCCTGCAGACTCGGAGCCGGAGGACGGTAGTAATGTTGCTTTACAAAAATAAATTATTGAAGGAAAAAGGAAAGTTGCGTTCTGCTTTGTGACCGCGACACAAACTCGTCACGGGAAAGTGCACATAGGGGACATCTTGTCTGATAAGATTCTAAAACTCCTCTACAGCTGAGTATGTAAGAAGAACTTCACCCAAGGTGGATTTCCCACAAGGTCAGCGAAGCCCGGCCTCGGGGCGTCAGGAAGAAGAGGGGCAGCAAGGGTGTGTAATCTCCCGACACCTGGGACATGTAGTTCGGGTAGTTGTTTTCTACATGTAGCCCTGCTTTGGCCAAACAGGGCTAAATGTACAGTGGGGGAGCCGCTCGTTCATTTACAAGTCTCTGTGATGTCGCTGTGCTGCGCTGTGTTGTGCTAGAACTCCTGTATTGGAAGTGATAGGTTCAGTAAAGAGAACCTGCCACCTCCAAATGCTATCACACAGGGGCTTGACATTGGGGCAATCAGTCCCTCATATTAGTGCTGCAACATGACTGGGCTTGAGGGACCCATCAAACCTTTGTGATGTGTTACTACAAGTATATTAACATATGCTAATGCCTTAATGCATGAAATAAATGTGTGCATTGCAAGGGTGTCACACATGCGCATAATGATGTCACGGGCACTTCAATGATGGCGGCCATCATGGCAATGGATGCTGGCAAACAGAGGAGGGGACGTTCATCTGGCGGGATAAGGTATGGCGGGTCCTCTCCTCTCTCGTGCAGCTGTCGGGCTCTCAGTCCATGACCAAGTACCCGACTTTTCAGTCGGGTACTTGGGGTGGGGGTGAAACCAAAATGACTGTCACTCCCCTTGTGATGCCACTGGCCATTCATTTTGAAAGGGCTACCAATGCATGGCAACACAACCAAGCCTGGACCCATGCATTACAAAAACGGATGAGCTTTGGGTTTGGGTCAACCATGAGTCTGACCTGAACCCAAGCTTTTTGCAGTTCGCTGAATGAGAAAAAGATTTGGCCAATTTGCCTGACTGCCGAACCTCCATCTATGTTCAAGCAAAGACGCTGTGCAGCCTGCAGAGCATCACTGCTTGACTAGTGGCTGAGCCACACAGCGTTACACAGGTGGGGGCACCATAACAACCTATGATGCCACGGGGGCCACCAGTATCTAAGCGACCAATGATGCTGTGTGGGCTGTAACCAGCCAAAAATCCATGTTCATTGAATCTCCAAGAGAACCATACTCAGCCACCTGTGTCCTAGCAACCAATGATGCAGTGCGGGCTGTATCCAGCCAAAAATCCAAGTTCAGTCAATGTCCGAGCGAATCAAACCTGTGTGATAGCAACCAATGATGCAGTGTGGGCTGTATCCAGCCAAAAATCCAAGTTCAGTCAATGTCCAAGTGAACCAAACCTGTGTCCTAGCAACCAATGATGCTGTGGACCCAAACATGGTCAATGGTTGCTAGGACGCTAGTGGTTCACAGCATCCTAGCACCCAATGACAGCTGTGAGGGCCAACATCATGGTGCATCCACCTGCATTATACCAAGCAATGACGCTATGCGGTCCAGCCGTCAGCATCCTAGCAACCAATGCGGGTCCGCGGCATCATCGGTTGCTAGGAAACAGACGTTCTAAGTAGTTTGCTTGGAAGTTGGCCAATCCTGGATTTCTGGCTGGTTACAGGCGAACATTCAAATGAACTGAACCCAGGTCAGTTAGCTCATCACTAGTCAAAAGTGCCCCCAACGCTGCCATGTATTATGGTGCGTTATTGCAATGTCCAGTAATGAGCGATATTTTGGGCATTTTACTGTGCAATGCTACAATGTAATAATGTGCAGCCAGCTCAACATCTCCTCTTATCTCAGTGTAATATTAAGATTTCAAGGAGAAAAGCAAAAAAAAGACAACCCTTCAAGCACATGCCAGAGCTGCCAGATCACCAACCAGGCACCCCCGGGAACGTCCGCTTTCAGAGTCCTGTGCTTGTCCCTACTGAACACACTTCGTATTTGTAGCTCATCCATCTCTCCCACCCGCTATTAATCCTGGCGCTGCGTCTCAGAAATAACTAACACGGCGGAATTAACAGGCCGGGTGTCGCACATGTGGTTTCTGTTTACACAAATGTATACAGTAGTTGAGCCAATGTTAACAGCCCCTGATCCAGCCTCGTCCCGACACAACACAGAATCTGCCCCATTTCTCCATCTTCTAGGTCAGCCACCAACTACTCGTAAGCAACCGACACTCAAACCGTCTTTCGTTGCCAGGCGGCCGGCTAAAGCCGCGTCTAAACAGTCCTGTGAGGACACCGCCAATGTTTGTGTGTCCTGGACGTAGATACGCCCAAATAATGCGCAACTATAGAGCTTGAGGCACAAAAAAGTAAAGGTGATGGAGGCCAAAACACCTGAAATAGGTTGTCGGCCAATAACAATTAGAGGGAGCCAACTGTAATGTAACAAATTAAAGTATGACGACAGCTACAATTTAAACAAATTACAAATAATGTATCTCTAATGCCAAATATTATCTTTAAATCTGACCTCCGTCCTTCCCTTCAGTCTTATATCTGACCTCCGTCCTTCCCATCAGTCTTCTATCTGACCTCCGTCCTCCCCTTCAGTCTTCTATCTGACCTCCGTCCTTCCCTTCAGTCTTGCACAGTTGTACCGGCTCCTCTCCTCTTCCTCTGATGTCACTGCACACTGGGAGCTTCTCACAATGTGCATTAGAAGCTGCAGCAAGTCAGACAGAGCTCCGCCTCATTTCCTGGCTGGAGGAAAACCAACATCATTTGGGCAGTGGGAAAGCTGGACATTCTGTCAGCCAGGGGCAAAGACTCAGAGATCCCCCCATCCCACCCCCTCCATCCACACACCCAGTGGCATCCCTCTCTAAGTCTTTCCTTCCCAAGCCTCACTGTCTCTGGCCCCATCCCTTTCATTAATTGGATTTCAGTTCTTTCTTTCCATCATGGAGGCTCAGCATCACATGTGGGCATTACCAATGCAAATGCAGCTTGCCTAGGAATGCCCACTCCTCTACACTGACAGCCACCAAGTAATATTGATATTTGCATAACTCCCCCCTAAGAACCAGCCCACTGCGTGCATCAGGGCTGATGGCTCTTGAGAGTAGTACTGAGGCAAGGTGCTGTGATGCTTTCAGGAAGCTATGTACTGCACCTTGCCGACCCCGACCACATTTCGGGCCACACAGGGGTCCCTTCATCAGGCTTAATTAAGGGTATACCGGTCCCCAGTGCTGGCGTTTGCTTTGGGCAGCACTTTCCAGGGGGGTGACAAAAAACGCTTGCTCCAAACCAGTGAGACAGACAGGCCTAGTTAGAGAGCTGCTCGGTGTAGGAGGGGGGCCCAGTGACATGCGACCAGCCAATCTGATGGCGGGATGTCCCAGAGGTAGGCCTGGGGGCTGCAATGGGTCCTGCTAATACTGATGGCACTTCAGGCTGGACCGTACACAGCCCATCTGAGACCCTGCATAGCGCACCATAGACTCCACATAGCCCACCACAGACCCCACATAGCCCACCACAGACCCCACATAGCCCACCATAGACCCCGCACAGCCCACCTGAGACCACGCACAGCCCTCCTGTGACCCTGCACAGCCCACCTGAGAGCCCACACAGCCCACCTGAGACACTGCACAGCTCTCCTAAGACCCCACACAGCCCACCTGAGACACTGCACAGCTCTCCTAAGACCATGAACAGCACACCTGAGTCTCTGCTTCGCTAAAAGCGCAATCTATCGGAAGCTGCATGCAGCCTGACTGACAGGTTAGGTGAAATGTCTAAAACAGGAAGGGATGGAGCAAATTTAGATTGGGGGAGTGCCCGAATTTAGTCTTGGCTAGGGCAGCACAAAACCGAAATGCACCATTGCCCCAGCGTGCTGCTGACACATTGTACTTTTTGGATTCAAGCGGCACCATCTGCAGCTTCTTCAGCAGCCATCTTACAAGCGGTATACCGGTCAGGAGTGCGGTGGGACACCTACAGGTCTTCCGATGTAGACACATGTTCCGGTAGCAACTGTCCCTCACCCTCTTACTTTGGAAATATTTCACACTTCCTGCTGTGCCTCTGAGTCAGTGAAAGTGAAAAGAATCTCACAACAGAAATAAAGAAAGTGACCGGGGCTTTAACCTTCATCTCTTCCCTACCCCAAACCTGAAAAAAAAGTTTAGAAAATTTAACAAGAACCTGATAAAGAAAACAAGCGAGCAATTAGGAGCGACGTGACATAAAAACCAAATCCAACTCTGGATCTTATCAGCATGTAGTTTCAGTTTATAGATGTCTTTAGAGCTGTGAATGTAAATAAATGTGAATTCTCCCCAAAAGCCATGTTGGCTGGGTGGCATATTTTGCACGAGACCGTGTGTAGATTAAAGTGACACTAAACTGAGGAATTAAATCTTAAAATTACATTCAAGTACCTTAACTATTAACAACAATGTATCTTATTTGTGTATCACTCGGCTGTAGATCCTCCAATCATCTCTGAATTGGTGCTGACACTGTCCTTCCTTCTGGAGGGGGGCTACTTGTGTTCCCTATTGTGCCAGTGTGTGTTGTAAAGTAGTCACAGCTCCAAGCTCGCTCCCGGGATGGACTACAATCTCATGTTTAGATTACTAATTTGTAGGGATGCATCGTACCGATACTAGTATCGGTATCGATGCCGATACCGAGTATTTGGGCGAGTACTCATACTCGCCCAAATGCTCCGATACCTTTCCCGATACTGAAACTTCCAGTCAGAGGGAGATTTCCTCTGACCGGCAGTGCCGCGAGGGAACATGGAGCCGGGTAGCTGACTCCATGCTGTTTGGCTGGCTCCATGCTCATTGGCCAGGAAGTCAATGGCTACCCAGCCAATCAGCAACGAGCCGTGCAAACAAATCTGATAATATGGTGACACAACCCCCACCCTGCAGACAAATCATTCCCCTCACATAGATCTTCAGCAGAAGTCATTACCGTACCTGTCCCTCGGCCAGCTGGGCAGACACCGCTCTCCAAGCTCTCCCGGATCTACCCACGTCTCCTGTTTGAACAGCGCCAGCAGCGACTGCTTGATGCTGTTAGAGGATGTCTGAATGAGAGCGCTGGGCAATTTGCGCATGCGCAGTAGCAGGCTGAGGGCCGATCATGTGGGCGCTGTACACACAGGAGACGTGGGCAAATCCGGAAGGGCTTGGAGAGCGGTGTCTTCTGCCCAGCTGGCCCGAGGGACATCTGTGCTACGGTAATGAATGCTGTTAAGGATCGATGTGAGGGGAATGAGGTGTCTGCAGGGTGGAGGTTGTGTCACCATATTATCAGATCTGTTTGGCCGGCCTTGATGCCGATTGGCTGGGAAGCCAATAATTTGAAGGAATGGATAACCTAACCCCCTTTCTATAAAAGGTTGGGTATACACCTGCCATATTGCAAGCATGTGCTGAAACTTTTAGGGAGACAATTATGTCAAGAGAGATATGCTGCCACCATGTCAGTTCCCGGCTTCTGGTGCCTTTTGTTTGACCAAAGCTCGCTTATTAGTCCCACCAATGGGCAGAAATTACTATTGACTTCAGTGGGGTTCACCGAAACTTCAAGCAAGATTCTTGAAGCTGTTCATGAACCGAACCCAGGCAGATCCCTATTGTAGATATTGATGTACATGGAGTAAGGAGAACAGTGTAGCAAGAAAGACACCTCCAGGGTTATGACTAAGGAAAGCATGATGACTGGACAAACCTTACCAACCAAGACCAGCTGGCGGTTGCATGACCTCAACTGCCATAAACATGAGACTGATCTGGTACAGATTGGGCAGTAGCCATCATGGTCAGTAGAGGCCTTCAAAAGATACCATTGGAAATATGTACAAAGACATTTTGATGGGATGAGGGAGGTTGGGACTTCCTGAGATGCGTGTGGGGCCCTGTTTACCTTGAAATTTGGGCTCCAAGAAGTTTTGTGTATACAAAGAGATAGAGGAACAGACAATAAGAAGGTGAGGGACGAGATTGGTTGCATCTGGTGAAGGTTCCTCATCCGGCCAAAAATCACACCTCTGATGGATATGATTAAAGTTGAGCTGAGAGTCTCCATACCACGTGCCGTACGACAGACATGATTTGCTCTTATAGGGAGTGGTGACATCCTACTCAGTTTTTGGATGTTTTTTAGGTTTATGAAGTTCTCTCAGATAACCTTTAAACAGATGAAGTACGCTTGTTATATTATCTGCTACTTTAGCACTTCCTGTTGATTGCAGCAGCATGAACAGTATATGCTGACCTGATATCAGCTCCCAATTCTTCATGAGCCCTTGAAGAGGGAAAATTAATGTTATACAATTGTCAAAATAAACTCTGCCAAATGTATTCAGAATTTTGCCCCTTTCAGGGCTACGTCACACCAGCCCCAGTGCATCCCGGCACGTTTTGCTGCCCGCAACGCACTGGATCGCATGCACTATTTTCACGCCTGGGGCGTGGCTGCAGTGCCATTCACTACCACGTCTCCTCCCGCCCCAGAACGCAGTGAGCTGGCCAAGATGCGATTCCGTGCGCTCCAGCACCGAATCGTGCTGGAACGCACTAGTGATGGTATGAACTAGCCCTCAAGTGATGTTTGTTTACAAACTGGAAGTGTTTTGTTCAATGTATGCTGACAAAACTGCATCTGTGTGCTCGTAGATGTGTTACAGGCTCAGTTTCGTGCTTGCTCTTCTAAAATGAGTTGTCTACGCATATGTACTAGCAGGGCCGGATTTACTCTCTCTGCTGCCCAAGGCCAGGTTCCTCAATGCACACCCCTACCCGCCAAACACCCCCCGCCCCATGGAGAATGGAAGACCTGCAGGCTGCATACAAGTAATGCCGGTGACATCGCCGAGATCACTTGTACAGAACAAGCAGCGGCTTCCCCAATGTACATTTAGCTCTGCTTGCCCAAAGCAGGGCTAAATGTAGAAAACAAGTACACGCCCAACGCCCGGAACTGCATGTTTCTGGCGTCGGGAGAGAGGAATTCCACACCCCTGCTGCCCCTCTACTCCCTGCTGCCACGAGGCCGGGCCTTGGTTGGCCTTGTGGGAAATCCAGCCCTGTGTACTAGTCCTATGATTAAGAAGCATCTTGGAATTATGTGACCTTTGGTGCATTTATCATTGTGGATGGTGATTGCATAGAAAGATGATAGATAAATTGGCACTATACAAATTCTGAATAATAATAATTAAAAAAGAATAATAATAATAAATATATATCGATAGATAGATAGATAGATAGATAGATAGATAGATAGATAGATAGATAGATAGATAGATAGATAGATATAGATAGACAGATTTCTACAAGCTATTAAATTAATCACTTTTTGGAATCTTTCCTTCCTCTAACATTCATCTTTACAGAACAATCATTAAGAATTCATCTTGAGATGTGGATGTGAAGTTGAAGAAAAGTTTGTTGCCAAAGCTAGCACTTGCCCTCATACTTCAGGAATGTGAGATGAAAGCCTCCAATGAGCTCTCGGAGTGGTCATGTAGAAGGATCCTAACGCACCACGGCATTCCACACCGCATGCAAAGCCCTGAAATGAGCAGCTTTTACAGAGCCGACTCGGCTGGCTTGACCAGTTCAGAGCCTCTCCTATCGGCTGATCAAAGATCGCCGAATCTTGGCCTTGTCTTCTTGAGTTTTTCGCCGGCTGAACAGCTAATCATTGTAAAGTGACTTGCTTGATGTGCTGCAAAATGTTTTTGGGAGTTGTACAAGAACATGTTTATGTATGAAAGGTATAATTCACGGATAAACATGTAGGAGGCTTCTACAACCATAAAAGTGGCTTTGAAGGGCCTTTTAGCGAGCTCCAGGAGATGTCTGGGCTGAGCTCTGCAGATGCTCACTGACTGCATTGCAGTTACCTGCTGGAGCTTGTTAAATGTCTGCGGAAAGCTCTTCAGACCAACTTTTACTAGTTGAGGTGAAAAAATTGCCGTCCAACCAGCCTAACATTGACCTAACATGGCTGAAAGTTTTACTGTCGGTTTAATGTTTATTAGGATAACTCTAAAGCCAACTTTTTATTGTTGGATAGAGTAGAGCAGCCTGTCAACCCTTCTAACATGGAGGAACCATTGAAAAAACTCTCAGGTCTGAGGAAACCTCTGCCAATAATTACTATATCTACAGCTCATGGTACCTTGGCATGATGGTCATTGGGGAGAATGCTTCTTACATTGGTCAATGGGAAGAATGTCCCCCTTACATTGGTGATCAGTGGGAAGAATGTCCTCCTTACATTGGTGGTCAGTGGGAAGAATGTCCTCCTTACATTGGTGATCAGTGGGAAGAATGTCCTCCTTACATTGGTGATCAGTGGGAAGAATGTCCTCCTTACATTGGTGGTCAGTGGGAAGAATGTCCTCCTTACATTGGTGGTCAGTGGGAAGAATGTCCTCCTTACAGATAGTTAAAAGGATCATTGGTGTGAGTGGCTACATACAGTATTTGAGAAGTAGAGCATTGCCCAAGGCACCCCAAGCAACCTCTGGAGGAACCCTAGTTAAGAAAAGATGGATGAAGAAATGTCTAAAGCCCCTGTTGTTATTATTTTTTTGGTTGCTGCTAGGGAGATTTCCCTTCACTTCCTGTCCTGAATGAAGACCCAATAACAAAATTGAGATGAAATCTCTCCATATTGAGGTAATTCCTTCTTGGATCGTTGAATAGGTGTACCCCCCATTGGAGAACTTCCCCTCACCTCCTGTTCTGGTGACAACTCAAACATTTTGGATCCCCCCCCACACACACACACTTACACTATGTATCAATGACAATGGCCACAAATAGGGAGGGTTAATCCCGATAGTGATAAAACAAAAAAAATGATAGGGGTTCCAACCGTTCCACACCCCACCCAAAACTAACCCTGAAAAGTTATGTCTTTAGATACACTTTAACCATCAATTCATTTTAGGAGATTCTTTATAGAGTGGGATCATGCCGGGTCAAGTTGTTTCAAGAACATAAAACAAAAAACAAGACCACCAAGAAGCGGCAGGAGAGGATGGGGGATCACGGGGATCAGACATAAGAGTCATAAGTATTGCACAAGTAACAGATAATGAAAAAAAATAAAAATAAGTCTTGGGTTAATCTACCACCAGAGACACCAAGTCTCAGGGGGTTGGGGGTTGTTAGGAAAAGGAAATATGGGGAAGAAGGAGGAGCAGAGGATAGGGGAAAGGGAAACAGAGAATGATAAAGGGAGTTGGAAAAGGAAGGTATAGTATGTCTATGAAGGTTCTCAATTATCCAGGTCATGGTGTAGCTAGGTAGCTAGTAGTAGTCAGTCACATTGCACTGGACTTGTAATGTTGAAGACATTTTGTCCACACTGAGACAGAAGCTTGTACATCCAAAAAACCCAACACCCAAACACAAGTCACTTGATATATGCAGTGCAGTATAAGAAGGAATAAAAAGGCCTGAACATTGAGGAGCCAAAACAACTTCTCAGAACTTCTCAAACGAATGGCCCAACATTGGATGGCAACTTCCACACCTTAAAGGAGAACTATGAGGGGGGAAGGGGGGGGGGGGGCTTTTATTGTGTCCTCCCGTTACCCTAAGGAGAACTATGGGGGAAAGCCCTGACCCCATAGTTCTCCTTTAAGGAAAAGGAACATTCTTTCCAGGACAGTGAGGGGCACATTTAGAAAAGAGAGGACTACTAGTTCATAGAAGGTAAGAAAGAGGCCATCTACCCATCTCTAAACAGAGGCTTGGAGGGGCCTTCGACACCATCTGTCTTCTACATTTCATGCCATTTTAATATCTCTGTCCAGGTGATCTGACAAAAACTCCCACCATCACCCATGTAACTTGAACTATTAGCCTAAGTCGCAGACTTCACCACGATTCCGATGTGTAATTAGAACAAGGTGGTTCCACAGCTTCCACACCTCCCTTCATGTTCTTGGAAAATATTGGAGCATTTCAGGAGAGGAGAGCTAGACAGAGAAAGGAGCAGAGTATTTCAGGAGAGGAGAGTTATAGAGGAAGAAGCAGAGTCCTCCAGGAGAGCAGAGTATTTCAGGAGAGGAGTGTTATAGAGGAAGGAGCAGAGCCCTCCAGCAGAGCAGAGAATATCAGGAGTGGAGAGGTATAGAGGAAGGAGCAGAGCCCTCCAGCAGAGCAGAGAATATCAGGAGTGGAGAGGTATAGAGGAAGGAGCAGAGCCCTCCAGCAGAGCAGAGGATATATCAGGAGAGGAGAGTTATAGAGGAAGGAGCAGAGTCCTCCAGCAGAGCGGAGAATATCAGGAGTGGAGAATTATAGAGGAAGGAGCAGAGTCCTCCAGCAGAGCAGAGTATTCCAGGAGAGGAGAGTTCTAGAGGAAGGAGCAGAGTCCTCCAGCAGAGCAGAGTATTTCAGGAGAGGAGAGTTATAGAGGAAGGAGCAGAGTCCTCCAGCAGAGCAGAGTATTTCAGGAGAGGAGAGTTATAGATGAAGGAGCAGAGTCCTCCAGCATAGCAGAGTATTTCAGGAGAGGAGAGTTATAGAGGAAGGAGCAGAGTCCTCCAGCAGAGCAGAGTATTTCAGGAGATGAGAGTTATAGAGGAAGGAGCAGAGTCCTCCAGCAGAGCAGAGTATTTCAGGAGAGGAGAGTTATAGAGGAAGGAGCAGAGTCCTCCAGCAGAGCGGAGAATATCAGGAGTGGAGAATTATAGAGGAAGGAGCAGAGTCCTCCAGCAGAGCAGAGTATTCCAGGAGAGGAGAGTTCTAGAGGAAGGAGCAGAGTCCTCCAGCAGAGCAGAGTATTTCAGGAGAGGAGAGTTATAGAGGAAGGAGCAGAGTCCTCCAGCATTGCAGAGTATTTCAGGAGAGGAGAGTTATAGAGGAAGGAGCAGAGTCCTCCAGCAGAGCAGAGTATTTCAGGAGAGGAGAGTTATAGAGGAAGGAGCAGAGTCCTCCAGCAGAGCAGAGTCTTCTTTTTTTATCCAGGTGAATGTAATTTTTATATCTCACTGGAACAATACCTGCAATCTAAGGGTCCTCATGCTGGTGAATGGACTTTGTGAACTGAGGCTTTTGAAACAGAGAGGAAAGAGGCGTCAACAAGGAAGGAGAAGGACAAATATTGTTTTTACTGGTGATGTTTCCTCGCTGAACCTTCCCCGGCTAATTCCTAATGACCCGTCATGAGCACTTCTTAGGAAAATAATGGCGGCGTCTGCTTAATAGCACCGCTGCGCAGCCGAGACGTGCGGATTGTAAATGCTCGCTGCGTCCAATCCTTCCTGCATACTTTCGTTGACCTTCACTTCCTATATCAGGCCTGGCAGCGCGATGAGTGAACGCAACGCTCACCGCGAAGGAACACCGCGCAGGATTATCGCTATTTACAAGTGCAGCAGGAAAAGTTGCGCGCCGTATGACACAACGCACAAACACACACACAGATATCTCTGCAGATTTACAGGGGACGTCTGGGAGCCGCTCAGCAGCAGGTGGATGGGCCCCGAAGACACTGAACACATTTCTCCATCTCATATATACACAAAGCGAGGGGGGGGGAAGAAATGATGTATATGAGGCTCTCTTCCCATAAAAGGTCTTATACACAATGGCCAGAGGACTTGTTTTTCACCCGGGTCCCGTACTGTATGAATGGGACGCATTCCTGCTCTATGAGATTGTGGAGCGAAAAAGCATTCCGGCGCTGCAAAACACAAACAGCGGGGCGTCCAACCACCCGGGGTGACTCAGAATAATGCATAACGAGGAGCGCCGCTGCGTTCACAAAGGGAAAGAGCGCCTAGGCCTGAGAATGTGTTCCATGTACCAACTTCATATACACGATGCTCTGCTGGAGGACTCTGCTCCTTCCTCTATAACTCTCCTCTCCTGAAATACTCTGCTCTGCGGGAGATCTCTGCTCCTTCCTCTATAACTCTCCTCTCCTGCAATACTCTGCTCTGCTGGAGGACTCTGCTCCCTCCTCTGTAACTCTCCTCTCCTGAAATACTCTGCTCTGCGGGAGGTCTCTGCTCCTTCCTCTATAACTCTCCTCTCCTGAAATACTCTGCTCGAGGACTCTGCTCCTTCCTCTATAACTCTCCTCTCCTGAAATACTCTGCAATGCTGGAGGACTCTGCTCCTTCCTCTATAACTCTCCTCTCCTGATATACTCTGCTCTGCTGGAGGACTCTGCGCCTTCCTATTTAACTCTCCTCTCCTGAAATACTCTGCTCTGCTGGAGGACTCTGCTCCTTCCTCTATAACTCTCCTCTCCTGAAATACTCTGTTCTGCTGGAGGACTCTGCCTCTTCCTCTATATAACTCTCCTGATATACTCTGCTCTGCCGGAGGACCCTGCTCCTTCCTCTATAACTCTCCTCTCCTGAAATACTCTGCTCTGCTGGAAGGCCCTGCTCCTTCCTCTATAACTCGCCTCTCTTGCAGTGCTACATTGAGTAGGTTACGTCCAGGGTCAGGCCATGCTGCAGCTTCCAGACACAAACACTGAAACAAATAAAACATGTGTACCGCAGACCCAAAACTGAGCTACATAAGAAGACCGGGTCTGGCATTGGAAGGGTTTGGGGGGATGTGCAGCATATAGCACACCAGTAGTGACCAGTAGGGGGCAGCAGAGCAGCTTCTGGTTCCGTTACACCTATACGGTGCGGAATAACAGCCGTTACAAAGTCTAAATCCCCTTTTGATTACACTGTCAGTCTATCGCCGATATAATAATATAACCTGAGGAGAGGCGAGAAGTGAAGCCAACAGACCGGCTATAGATAGCAGCGCCCACTCAGCCCCGGCTCATTTAATAATATTCCGTTTATTTATTTTCAATATACACAGAATCTGAGCCGCGCTTCTCTCCAGCTCCAATCTCCTTTTTTCCTCCCCGCCTGGGATCATGTTATGTTCCCCCTCTGGGCTATTTATAGGCCTCAATGAAGTAATTACAAATGTAGCTATTTCTAAAAAAATATTTAAAAATCAGCGGAGCGAAATCGCTGACATTGTGACCAGTTTTCATTGCCTGTTCCTGCACAGGCTCTTGGTGTATCTGTTGCCCGTTTTGAACCTGATTTCATAGGCCAAGTTAAAGCTCTGAAGAAGTTGAGCAATGTTTTTTCCTCTTTGTACAAACTGGATTTGCTCTATTTTCTTGGGACGTTGCGCTGGTCATCCGACTAGCTTTTTGAGACTTGCTGCTGATTCTAATGCACATTGTGAGAAGCTCCCAGCGATATCAGAGAAAGCCAGTCCAGTCCAGGAGAGGAGCCGGTAAAACTGTGCAAGACTGAAGGGGGGGACGGAGGTCAGATAGAAGACTGAAGGGAAGGATAGAGGTCAGATAGAAAAAAGGTTAGGGCTTTTCCCCATAGTTCTCCTTAGGGTAACGGGAGGACACAAACTAGCGTCCTTCCATTACCCTAAGCTCAGTATACCGCGAGCAACAGCTCACGGTATACTGAGATGCCACAGCTGATGCGGATCCCGACAATTATGTCTGGATCCGCCCAGCTGCGTGAGTGACAGCTGGGTCTGCCTGCATAACTCCTCCCAAGAGCCAGCCCACTGCTTGCATCAGGGTGGAGGGTTCTTGAGAGTAGTATACTGAGGCAAGGTGCTGTGATGTTTTCAGGAAGTTATGTACAGCACCCTGTCAGCCCCTCCCACCAGCCATGACCTGCCTGCATTGTTTTGAGAAGCACAGAGAAATTCTGAACAAATTATGTGGGTCGGTATATTGATTGGACAGCTTGGACCAATGGCGCTTTGCCATTGGTCCAAACCATCAACAGAGCTCATGCCTCTAACAAAGAGTAGAGGCTGTGACAGCTCTTGCCTCACTAGTTAGGTTACACAAGCAGTGGGGAAGCCCGCTGCTGTGTCACCTAACTACCTGTCAAAAGCCGGATGCGGCGCTGCCTGTAATTAACAGGGGTACACGGGTACCCCAGGTTACACAGCGGGGAGGATTTCTCTGTTCTGTAGCCTCTTAGATGCCAATCTGAATGGAGAAAAAGCTGTCAGCTTCAGACTTGAAGCTGACAGATTTTTCCTCCATAATTCTAGGTGAGGCTCGGCCTCTCCTGCCTCCCCTTAATTAACATCCAGCGCTCCGTCCATGACAGGTGACACAGCGGGGAGGATTTCTCTGCTGTGTAACCTGTTAGATGCCGATCTGAATGGAGAAAAAGCTGTCAGCTGCAGACTTGAAGCTGACTGCTTTTCCCTCCATAATACTAGGTGAGGCTCTGCTTCTCCTGACCACACATCCCTGGTAAAAGCGCAACTTGGAGACAGGGATAGAGAGTTGTCACCCTAAAAAAAGGAAGTGGCTGAACAAGAAACAATGTGACTGAATCACCGTTGGATTATTATAATGAATGCAGATTTAAAATAAACCCGAAAACAGCTTTTGCAGTGACACGAACATGTTTATGAGATTTCGGGGGTTTGGGTTTCCGTCTACTTTAAGGTGGAATTTTCAAAACCTGGTAGAGATTCGATGAGGAGTTTATTAGGCGAAAGCAATAAGAGGCCCGCCATGGCCGTTCCGTCTCTTCTGCCGAGTCAATTGAGTGTTCGGCGTGGAACATTAAATAGGTGTGATGGATTTTAATGGAGTGTCTCTGAGGGACTCTCGTAGGTCTTCAGTGAGACGGTATGTTCCTTGGCTGGCCGGCTCTGCGTCACGCCGCTCTGGGGGCTTAAGTGACAGACTCGTCTACCGCGAAGCCTTACCCGCTCTAAGGCCATGTTTTGTCTCCATCGTCGCGAGGACACGGGATTGATGGCCCATCTGTGTCCCGAGCTCTGATATATGAGCTACGACAAGACTACCCCTGACGGAGACCTTTCACATTGTCCCGGAGATTAATCAGGTGGAGCAGCAAAGAAAACAAAAACTGAAATCGGCTAACTTTGACACGTTCCGTTCTCAGCGGAAAAACGAGAGGCCTTTCCCTACAACATCGGCAAGAGAAAAACAAGTGCCGGTGGAAAATAACCGCTGAGACCTCACGGCTTCCCCAGTCACTTCACACCGATACGGATCTGCCGATCTCCATCATTCATGAATGGCGGCTATTGCTGCAGGAGGTGATGGCGGAGTGACGGGACACAGCCAATCCGAGATCTCGTCTCCAAACACTGACAGACCACAGAACTCTAAAACCTGAGGGACAAGTGAAATATACAAAGAGACATAGATAGATCCTAGATAGATAGATAGGTGGATAGGTAGATAGATAGATAGATAGATAGATAGATAGATAGATAGATAGATAGATAGATAGATAGATAGATAGATAGATAGAAATAGATAGATAGATAGAAACATATGAACATAAGTATATCCAGTTGCTCGTTGTAAAAAAGGAAGGAATGAATGAAGGAAGGAAGGAAGAAAAAGAAAGATAGAGAGATAGAGTACAGTAGATAACTAGGTACATACGGTACATACATATTTCCAGTTCCTTGCTGAAATATAGAAAAGAAGAAATAACTAGATACATAAATATTTCCAATTCCTTTTGGATTGTTATGATATAACTTATGTTTTGTTCCTGTGTCATTTCGAATGATAATTTCCTAAACAATTGAAACTCTAAAAGGAACGACATTTTCTTGTCTAAATAAACAAAATGTTTAATAATAAAAGGCAGAAAACACAAAATAACGGTGTCTCTGTGTTTATAGACCAAATAACAAATACAAATGAAAAGCGGCATCCATCGGTAACAACAATGTACGATAAAACTCTCAGGGAACGTTCAATATAAATACAGTGATGTAGATATCAGGTTTTTTATGTGTTGACCATTTAAAGTAACTAAAATTAACCTTCAAAACCGTTCACTGCAAAAAAGACATGGAGGGGAATTTATCAAAACTGTGCATGGCAACCTACCAGCGTCTATATTTCATTTTCAAAGCTTAAAGGAGAACTATGGGGTTAAGTCTTTTCCCCATAGTTCTCTTTAGGGTAACGGGAGGACACAAATTAGCGTCCTCCCGTCATCCTAAGCTCAGTATATAGGGAGCTGCAGCTCGCGGTATACTGAGACGCCGCAGCTGAAGCGGATCCAACAATTATGTCTGGATCCGCCCAGCTGCGTGACTGACATCTGGCTCTGCCTATCTAGAGCAGAGCCAGCTGTACCCGCCCCCTCCCCCGTCCGATCCGCCAGTCAGCGCTGGCGGATCGGAGCGGGGAATCCAGCAGAGAGCCGTGACAGGATCGAGAGGTGAGCGAACGCCGGTATGTGTTCCCTCACCTCCGGATCTACTGAGCCGACCTGTGACAGTCTCATTGTCACAGGTCGGCTAGAACTATGAGGTGAGTGAAAAGCACCCGCCTCATAGTTCTCCTTTAACGGAACAAACTAAGGAGAGAAGCTGATCGGCTGCCATGGGCAACTGCGCCAGATTTTGTCGGCTCCAGTTTTGATAAACTCTATGGAATCTCTCTAATGCCCCCACCGCCAATCTCTGCAGTAGGGAAGAGAAACCATTAGCTGAACATTATTCACGGAGCCAGGAAAATGAGGCGGGCTCTATCTGACTTTCTGCAGCTTCTAATGCACATTGCGAGACCAGACCAAGAACCAAAATCTTCCTACACAAAGGCAATGGGAACTCCACTAGGGAAGTCATAAATGGAAAAAGATTTGGGGGTCAGACCACAGATGGAACAATATCTTGCAGTGCCAGGCTGCGGCACACACAGCGAGCAGAGTTCTGTCCTGTATTATAAAGGAATGTACTGTAGAGACAAAGCGATGATTTTGCCACTTTATAGATCGCTGGTTCGGCCTCACAAGCCGACCTGGACAGTCTCATTGTCACAGGTCGGCTAGAACTATGAGGTGAGTGAAAAGCACCCGCCTCATAGTTCTCCTTTAACGGAACAAACTAAGGAGAGAAGCTGATCGGCTGCCATGGGCAACTGCGCCAGATTTTGTCGGCTCCAGTTTTGATAAACTCTATGGAATCTCTCTAATGCCCCCACCGCCAATCTCTGCAGTAGGGAAGAGAAACCATTAGCTGAACATTATTCACGGAGCCAGGAAAATGAGGCGGGCTCTATCTGACTTTCTGCAGCTTCTAATGCACATTGCGAGACCAGACCAAGAACCAAAATCTTCCTACACAAAGGCAATGGGAACTCCACTAGGGAAGTCATAAATGGAAAAAGATTTGGGGGTCAGACCACAGATGGAACAATATCTTGCAGTGCCAGGCTGCGGCACACACAGCGAGCAGAGTTCTGTCCTGTATTATAAAGGAATGTACTGTAGAGACAAAGCGATGATTTTGCCACTTTATAGATCGCTGGTTCGGCCTCACCTGGAGTATGCGGTCCAGGTTTGGTCACCAAGCCACAGAAAGGATGTCCTTAAGCTGGAAGAGTCCCAAAAAGGGTAGACTTGTGCGCCGTCAAAAAATGCGTTCTGTTTCGTTTCGAGGGCAAATTAAGGGGATGGAGGACCAAAGCTATGAGACGAGGCTACTAACTTTAAACACGTTCACGCTGGAAGTGAGGAGATTAAGGAGGGATATGATTTTGATGTACAAGTGATGTCACAAAAGGGGTGCGGGGGGTGCGGCCCGGGTGCCACCATTGGAGGGGTGAAACCAAAATGACTGTGTCACCCCCTATGAAATGTCAGGCACTCGGTGACGGACCGAGAGCCCAACAGTGTCAGGAGAGAGGAGGGGATCCGGAGGCATACCTTATCAGGCCGGGTGATGGACGCCGGCAGATGTCAAAAAGACCACCGCGAATGCGTGATGACGTCATTGCGTATGCGCGATGACGTCACAGTGGGGTGTCACCCGGTCTCCGCCCTCGGGTGACACCCAACCTCGAGACGCCACTGATAGCAACATCAGCAATAAACCTGTTACGGTAAACTCCATAACAGAGACTGGAGGCCGCCACCTAAAACTGGTGGAGAAAAGATTTCATCACAAGGGGGCGAGGGGGGTTCTTCTCGGTCAGAGCGGTTAGGGTCTGGAACTCGCTGCCACAAGAGAGTGTTGAGTCCTTCAGAAAGCATTTGGACGATTTCCTCAGAGACCGTAACATACAGGGGTACAGGTACACTTAAGAACAAGATCACACAGGGACTCGTACACACGCATACACATGTAGAATCACATGCATACACGCAATAGGTTGGACTTGATGGACCTGTGTCTTTATTCAACCTGAAATACTATGTAACTATGGTCACAGTTTGTTGCCTCAATTTATTTGCAATTCAATAATATTCTGCAACTAATAGAACAGTGACGTGCGGTACCTCTTGATCCCAATGAGGTATTCCCCAGCACGTCCCGCCGCCGGCTGAAGCCCCACCCCCTGACGGCCGAAGCCCCGCTTTGCCGTTGGTGCAAGCCATCCACAGAGCTCACGCCTCTATTATTATTATTATTATACAGGATTTATATAGCGCCAATAGTTTGCGCAGCGCTTTACAATATAAGGAAGACATTACAGTCACAATACAATTTAAGACAAGATGGTAAGGATGGCCCTGCCCCTGAGGGCTTACAATCTAAAAGGGAGGGGCCAGTGATACATGAGGAGGGAGCTGTTTGGGGATGATTGTTTGAGAAAGTGATTGTTCAGTGGTTAGGTTGGAGGTGGGATCGGCTTCCCTGAAGAGATGAGTCTTAAGGGATCGCCTAAAGGCAGTCAGTGTGGGAGATAGACGGTAGACATGTGCGATTTGTTTTGTTCCGAATCGAAATACGTTTAGGGTGATACTTCGACAACAAAGAGTAGAGGCTGTGACAGCTCTGGCTTTAACAGTTAGGTTACACAAGCAGTGGGGAAGGCCGCTGCTGTGTAACCCAACTACCTGTCAAAACCTGGATGCAGCGCTGCGTGTAATTAATAGGGGTACAGGGGTACCCCAGGTTACACAGCGGGGAGGATTTCTCTGCTCTGTAGCCTCTTAGATGTCGATCTGAATGGAGAAAAAGCTGTCAGCTTCAGACTTGAAGCTGACAGATTTTTCCTCCATAATTCTAGGTGAGGCTCGGCCTCCCCTGCCTCCCCTTACCTCACATCCCTGTAATAGAACTGTTATCAAGCCTAATAAAGGTTCAGTGTAAGATCTGATACACTTCCAAAACATTGCTTGGGATCATCTCCAGACAAAGCCATGCTGGAATACTTTTCATTTCTCAGGTGATAAAGAACAATCAATGCTGCTGATGTTTTCAGGGTTGGTGGAAACAACAGAAAAAGTTGAAGTGGCCGCAAAGTTGTACAAAGAGGCTCTCGGGACGTTTGCCTTGACGTCACCAGGTTGAAATGGGGAAAAAAAAAATCTAATGGTCTTGATTCATGGAGCTGCAATGGCACATGAAGGGGCTGATTTATGATGTGTTTGCCCAGCGTATAGCTAAGTGGATGACAGTTGCTGCTCATTACTGCCACTAGATGGAGCTAAAGAGCATAGGAATTTCCCTACACCCCTCGGCTCCATCTAGTGGCAGTAAAGAACTGTGGATGTTGTTCGCGCAGCTATACGCTGGGCGAAAGCGTTAAATATCGGCCACAAACTGTATGTAAAACCAAAATCAAAAAGTAATATGTGTGTCAGCCTGCATATAAATTGCACATTATGTTTCCATAAATGTTACCTGCTCATAAATCTTACCTGGAGATCCTGTCTTAAAATGACAACAGTGAGTTTATGCATTAAAGTGCAGCAGCAGTGTTGTCACCCCTGCCCTGTGCACCCTCAATGGGAGTAAAGGGTGATGTGCCAACGCACGGGGTGTCTGTAGTCCCTCCAATGCCGATCCTAAGTCACTAAATGAATATTTTTGCAGCTCCATGCACAGTTTAATGGATCCTAGATCCTTATTCCTAAAGCTCATGTCTAAAATTAGAATTCCAAATGATCTGAATGTCAGCCAGCAAAATAATTCCTACTGCGTTGTGCACATTCATCAGCGAGCCGCCGATCTGTGTTTACGGCACATTCATGTATTTGTTCGCTGTCCGGACACATTTACAAACATTTCATGAGAACGGCGGGTGATGTGCGGAAAGTGTTTAATAAACCGGCAAGCCGAGTTTAGACAGCTCGAGTCCATTAGTCAAGGCTCACACATCAGATGGACTTACAGTTCTCCAGTGAGAACATAGAAACCAGCGGGACCTCCCCAACACAAGTCATACTGCGTCCATCATATAGCAGGTCATGATGCTACTAGGTAGGCAAGACAAAGAAGATCTCCAGATGTCAATATGGCAGATCCCTAAAGCAAGGGAACGGGGCATCATTCCTAATTTCCAACCATCTCGATTTCCCTGGGACTGTCCCAAGATTCAAAGCAAATCCTGGGGCTCTGCAGATCCACCCAATATCCCGGTGCTGAGTGCTGGAACACTTGCTCCAGCACCCGATCTCTGTATCAGACTTCTGAGTCGCATGGCACCCATACAGGAGAATGGAGAAATCTATCCCCCACTTCTTGTTTCTGGTCATGTGATGAAAATGTCACATGATACAAAGTCACAAGGGGAGTCTGGGAATAGACTCCCTCAGTGTGCTCTGGGGCACTGTGCTGGTCTTAGGTCTGAAGGAATCTTTAAAAGGGGATGGTCTGATCTGGGGTATGAGTGTGAAGGAGGGTCTGATCTGGGGTCTGAGCGTAAAGAGGGGTCTGATCTGAGATCTGAGTGTTAAGGTGGGCAGGTCTCATCTTGGGTCTGGATGAGAAGGAGGGGTCTGATATGGGGTCTGAAAAGGGGCAAAATAGAAGGTCTGGGAGATAAGGGGGACAGATCTAAGTTCTGACTGTTAAGGGGGTCTGATCTGAGGTCTGAATGTAAAGGGAGACTGATTTCAGGCCTATGTCATGGCATAGTGTATAACAAATCTGATACATATTTAAAGCAGACAAATAAAGTTTCATATGGCACCCCTCCACCCCACCCCCCTTCCCATAATATAAAACCCTAATTTACTTACCTGAATCTGCACCAGGTAAGTGACCGTACATGGAGTCTCTTCCAGTAATGGAGACCAGTGATCTCTAGCTGCTCGTGTCTTGACATCATGAAGCTGGCACTGTAAAAGTAGAAGACCCCATGAGGACCCTTCGATGGTCCCTTTGGACAGCCAATGGGCAGCGTGCGTGTCACCAGGCAGTGATGTAGGGGCTGCAGGTACCCAGTCACGCCACAAGCCAGAAAAAGAAAGGATAATTGGGTCACATGCAGGGTCGGATTTTCTCTCTCTCTCTGCTGCCCCAAGGCCAGGTTCCTCAATGCGCCCCCCTACCCACCAACCCCACCCCCATGGAGAATGGCAGACCTGCAGGCTGCATACAATGTTGCCAAAATCACTTGTACAAAACAAGCGGCGGCTTCCCCGCTCTACCTTTAGCTCTGCTTGCCCAAAGCAGGGCTAAATGTAGAAAATAATTACCCGCCCGGGCATCAGGAGATATTAGTTCCACACCCCTGCTGCCCCTCTACTCCCTGCCTGCTGCCCCGAGGCCGGGGCTTGGTTGGCCTTGTGGGAAATCCGGCCCTGGTCACATGACCACTGTTAAGTATTAATACAAATTGTAAAAGACAAAACCACAAAACTCAAAAAAACATTTTTGGCTTTGCCTGAGCTCGGACCCCAAACCTATTTCATGGATCGGATTCCATCCCTTTAACCTAATTTATTCATTACACTTCCCTTCTTAAAATGAGTAAATGTGGAAGAAATCACATGATGTCCTAATTCACACCAGACTTTTGTTGACAAATATTTAATACTAATATGTTATTTTGTGGCCGCTTCCCCATCTGGCGCATTCCTGCGCACTAAATCAGTCGCGCTGAACTCGGGTGGAAGAGATGGCGAGGGGGGCGGAGAGAGGGCCTCACGCTGGGAGCGTGTCTGAGCTCGTGCCGGCGGAGAGCCCCGAGGAGGCTTGTGGTCTTTTTTTTTTTATAAATAAAAGGGGAAGTTTCATCAAGACGCAACATTCGAGGCAAATTAAATCTTTGGAACCGAGTCCGGCGCTCTCAAATGGTTATTAACGCATTGTTTGTCCTGCCGCAACTCGCGGATTCATCGTCAATAGTCCTTCAGAGGTCCTTCCCAGTGCTGAAATTCACAGTTGTAAATCTGGAAGTATATTATTATATGTTTCAATCCTAAAACCATTCAGACCGCAGGGAGGATCTGTGGTCTGGTAGGATAGAAAGTTCATTGAATAGCAGCAGTCAGTAATTTGTTGTAATGGTTGCCTGAATGTAAAATACTGTGAGAGCAGATAACTGAATTCCGGGTCCAAGAGAACCGAACCCAGGGCCACCTGTGTCATAGCTTGGACGCTGTGCGTCATTGGCTGCTAGGATGTTAGCAGATGTGCCGCACAGTGCCATAGGTTGTTATGATGCAGACAGGTTCCCCATAACAACTGAGGACTCCATGGGCTCAACCGGGTTCTGCACAGTGCCATTGATTGTTACGATGAAGACAGGTCCACTATAATAAACCAATGACACCATGGGGTAACCAGCGTCTGCACAGTACCATTGATTGTTACGATGCAGACAGGTCTCCCATAACAACTAATGACACCATGGGGGGTAACCAGCGTCTGCACAGTGCCATTGGTTGTTATGATGCAGACAGGTTCCCCATAACAACTAATGACACCATGGGGTAACCAGCGTCTGCACAGTGCCATTGATTGTTACGATGCAGACAGGTCTCCCATAACAACTAATGACACCATGGGGTAACCAGCGTCTGCACAGTACCATTTATTGTTACCATGCAAACAGGTTCCCCATAACAACCACTGACACCATGGGCTCACCGGCGCCTGCACAGTGCCATTGGTTGTTATGATGCAGACAGGTCCACTATAACAACTAATGACACCATGGGCTCACCGGCGCCTGCACAGTGCCATTGGTGTGCCTGCAGGAGTGGCAGTGCTGGTGGAGTGAGTGAGCGGTGCCGCCTGCCCCGGCCCAGTAATAATATTATTTCCCCCCCTATTGAATCTGCCACTGGCCCTGCCGGCGGTGCCCGGGGCACATGCCCCCCCTAGATGTGACATGAAGAGAAAGGTTTGTTGCACTCCTTACCGGAGTGAGGAGTGCAACTGCTATGCCTGATGAAGGGATCCTTTGTGGTCCCGAAAGCGCTTGTGTATTTGACATAAGTTTTGAATAAATTCACGGTTGACTATCCTTGAAGGAGTCTGGTGTGCTGGTGACATCTCTTTATTATCAACCATTCCTTGTGACAGCCGCTGTTTGAGTCAGTGAGAGGCAGTCCCACAGCCTTCGTGCCGCTTCAATGACGGCCCAGCCTGCACAGCATCAGAGGGGCCCGGGGACCACCAAAATGATCTTGCGGACAGCTAGTGGTCCACGGACCACCGGTTGGCGACCGCTGCTGTGCAAGCCGATTGTGCATTCTTTACGGTAAGAGTAGTGAAACCGTATAACCTTTAGTGTAACACACCAACACACGGACACACTTTCATTATCGGATATACATTAATTCCAGCAACATTGGTTAAAACGAGTTCATATAGTAAATCCCATCACGGCGGTCAGTCTTTCAAAATGCAACCTTAACGCTTGTGCTAATAAAGAATTCCCCATGTACAAAACAAGAGCGGAGGATTATTTGCGCTCATTAACACCACGTGGCCACGCGGCCCCCATCATCTGAGCCCGCAGCTGGTGACAGGGCCGAGAATAGCACCCAGAACAGCTGCTGGGGAAGAATGCAGTCGTCTTGTATGGAATTTCATGTTACACGCCGCGGAACGGGTACGGCGCGGATTACCTTATTACCAAAGGACTGCAACAAAAGCTCTTCGATGAGTCCAGAACCCCCAC
>NW_017306315.1:2191592-2219529 GCF_000935625.1 Nanorana parkeri
GTCATGTGGATTCATTTTAGCATCCCGACACAAAACCTCTTCATTTAATAAGGAAAAGACTCATCAATTTTACAATGTAACTTTTCACCGCAGAGCGCCGTTATGGAAGACCGGCACCGAGGAGTCTGTTTTTTTCCGTTTGTAACGCCAAAGTAAATCTTTAAATTGTATTCAGCAATCAAATTATACCGTCCAATCAGCAAACGTTCAACTTCACAGCAAGGGATTGAAGAATGTTTCAAAGTCTAAGGGCCAGTTCACACCATATGCAGTTGTGATGCAGTGTGAATAAAGCACAAGAAAGACCATAGGAAAGCATTGTGATGTATTTTGACTGCAGCAGTCAAATAAACGGACTGCATCACAACTCATACTGTATATACAACTACCATACCACAGTACAAAAACACAGAAAATCCCCAGCTCACCTGCCAGCCAGCCTGCAACCAAACAAGTAGCCCTGTCAACACTATGCGTTAAAATCAGAGGTTTTAGTTGCACAAACTTTTGGGTAAAAATATGTAGAAGCCACACCTAGCTGGCAGGTGAGCTGGGGATTTTCTGTGTTTTTGTATTGTTGTAAGCCTTCCCAATGTGCACCCTGCCATAAAGGCTGGTTATAGATTCATGCAGGTACCGTGTTTTTTCTAGTTTGTACCATACCACAGTGCCTGCATCTACAGAGGTATTTTAAAAAAAGTCTATTTACCTTAAAGGAGAACTATGGGGTCAGTACTTTTCCCCATAGTTCTCCTTAGGGTAACGGGAGTACACAAACTAGCGTCCTCCTGTTACCCTAAGCTCAGTATACCGCGAGCTACAGCTCGCGATATACTGAGACGCCGCAGCCTGAGCGGATCCCGACATCGATGTCGAGATCCGCCCAGCTGCGTGAGTGACAGCTGGCCCTGCCTATCCAGAGGCAGAGCCAGCTGTACCCGCCCCCTCCCCCGTCCGTTCCGCCAGTCAGCGCTGGCGGATCGGAGCGGGGAGGGGGGAATCCAGCCCCTCCCCTGTCATGGCAGAGAGCAGAGAGCCGTGACCGGATCGAGAGGTGAGCAAACGTCGGTATCTGTTCACTCACCTCCCGATCTACTGAGCTGACCTGTGACAGTCTCATTGTCACAGGTCGGCTAGAACTATGAGGTGAGTGGAAATCACTCACCTCATAGTTCTCCTTTAAAGAATAAGTACATATTTGAATGCCCATAGCCTAGCCACCGCTTTACTTTACAGAGAGCCCATCACCTTGCCCACTCAAGACAAAGTAAAGTATAAAGTTCAACCCACTGTCCATTTTATTCTCACCTCCCCCACCGATTCCCCAACACTCCTTCGGTGGTTCTCATGGCAAAATAGCTGGTTCTTCCACATATAGGGAAGCACGTGACCTCCTGTGATGATGTAGTGATTCCACGTAGCGGCTAATCACTGTCATGTGATAAGAAGGCATCTCCACTTCCTCCCCAAACCAGATAATTTTGGTCTTGGCTTTGATGGAGGTGGATTAGCATCAGGGAACAGGCAGGAGAGAACTGGTGGGGGCAAGATGACATGCTTGCCAGACTAAAAGCTAGATAAAGTACACTCGGCATGGTTGGTATTTCTCACTCTAAAGGAAAAACTAGAGCAAGAAATGAATTTAAAGTGTGCATTGAGGCTGATCACTACTGAGAAAAGCTTTGGATCTTATATTGCTCATTGCAAATGGATGTCACCTTTTTACTCTGTCCCTATAACTTCCCCGAACTCTGACCCTCAGTCATTTTGCAACCCTCGAGCCAGCCTGGCCAAGCACCTGCTGGTATCTTTTGTGTGATGCAGAGTGGCCGCATTCCTGTGCCTATTTATAGCTCTGAGTTAGTTAGAAGAATTACTGACAACCAATGGTGACTAATAGGGATGAGTAAATCTGTGAGGGTGAAGCAGGGTTAGTTGTGAATCAGGCTGGGTAGATGTTCACCCCAGTTATCCGTATTACATATCGGCGAGCAGGCTCCCGGCCCTGAACACTGGTCAACAATGGGTGGGCCACAAAGGGTTAGTATGGTACTTCATTTCTGGGGAGCTGAGGTGGGTATAAGCAGGACCGGATTTCCCACAAGGCCAACTGAGGCCCGGCCTTGGGGCAGCAGGGAGTAGACGGGCAGCGGGGGTGTGGAATTCCTGTCTCCCGACGCCCGGGACATGCAATTCCAAGCACCGGGCGGGTAGTTGTTTTCTACATTTAGCCCTGCTTTGGGCAAACAGGACTAAATGTACAGCGGGGAAGCCGCCGCTTCTTTTGTACAAGTCATCTCAGCGATGTCACCAATATCACTTGTATGCAGCCGGCATACAGGGGGGCGCATTGAGGAACCTGGCATTGGGGCAGCAGAGATAGTAAATCCGGCCCTGGGTATAAGTGGCCCATAATCCTGCCCATCTTCTATACATAAAGGCGGAATCCCCTCTAAGCCCAACGTAAAATGCCTCGAAACCAAATAACCATGAGAAAGGCAGACAGTTGGTATGAAAGGAGAGCAAGGAGGATCTCAGCAAGGGTCAACAGATGGTAAAAATGTCAGGAACATTTTTGCTCCACCACAAAGGTTTTAAAGACACCTGCGTGGATTACACTGAATCAGCTCGCTACAACTCAAATCTATATTTATGCAAATTGATTTAGTCGTTTCTACCCACGGCTGGCATTTTAGTTCTCAGCCAAACTAACAAAGGCTACGAGCTCATTGTATTGGTGGAAAATACACTATATTGTCAAAAGTATTGGGACGCCCATCCAAATCATTTGATTCAGTTGTTCCAATCCCCTCCATGGTCACAGGTGTATAACATCACGCACCTCGGCATGCAGACGCTTCTACAAACATTTGTGAAAGAATGGGTCGCTCTCAGGAGCTCAGTGTCTACAAGCGTGGTACCGTGATAGGTGGTCACCTGTGCAATAAGTCCATCCGTGACATTTCCTGCCCACTAAATATTCCGCGGTCACTTGTTACCGGTATTATAACAAAGTGGAAGCAACTGGGAACAACAGCAACTCAGCCACGAAGTGGTAGGCCACGTAAAATGACAGAGCGGGGTCAGTGCATGCTGAAGTCGCCAACTGTCTGCAGAATCAATAGCTACAGACCTCCAAACAATGTATAAATCATCTCCATAGTGTCTGTATGGCAATTAGTCTCGAGTCATTTCAGCCCAAGATACATCACAATCAAAAGAAAACGTTTGATGGTCTGCTATAAAAAAGTGTTTCCCATCTACACCACGTTTTGGAGTTTTAGGAATGTTAATTAACTTCATTTTTGAGCTCAATGCTCATAAATTGAATTGAGTTTTGGACATTGTATTGTCTAACATAATCACTTTGTACGGTATGGTCCTGATTACCACGGCGAGTCTTATGTTGGAATGTCCATCCTTCGCTCGGCCAAGGCTTTTGGCCAAACTGTTTAAGAGCGGTATTGAATTAATCGGGCTCGTTCCAAAGAAAGCACCAGAAACGTATTTGATTACAAAACAAAAATTTACACCTGATGGATCCCCCCGCCGCTGAGTACTGTGAATTTATTAGCTCAGATGATTAAAAAAAAACAAAAAATAAACAAGTGAAGACGTAATCATGGAATGTGTCCATTATATTATATTATATATGTCCATTGTGAGAGTTTTTCCTACAAATCAACATTTTCCCCACAATGTGTGTTGTGTAATCAGTTCTGACATGTCTGACCTTCAGCCGATACGATCACTTGACACCTCCGTGTATATCAAAGTTATGGTGACAACAGGATCACATGAACATCCACATCGTCCAGCAGAGTATTTCAGGAGAGGAGAGGTATAGAGGAAGGAACAGAGTCCTCCAGCAGAGCAGAGTATTTCAGGAGAGGAGAGTTATAGAGGAAGGAGCAGAGTCCTCCAGCAGAGCAGAGTATCTTAGGAAAGGAGCGTTATAGAGGAAGGAGCAGAGTCCTCCAGCAGAGCAGAGTATCTCAGGAGAGGAGCGTTATAGAGGAAGGAGCAGAGTCCTCCAGCAGAGCAGAGGATATCAGGAGAGGAGAGTTATAGAGGAAGGAGCAGAGTCCTCCAGCAGAGCAGAGTATTTCAGGAGAGCAGAGTTATAGAGGAAGGAGCAGAGTCCTCCAGCAGGAGAAAAGAGAAAAACAAACAATACATGTGAAATATCAGAATATGTTCTTCCCTCTCACCCTGGAGTGATGGAGTGCTCTTCCTGGCAATGGTCCAATGTCGTGTTCTTTCACAGCCAACAGTTCCGATCCCCCATGGTGAGAACAAGCATCAAAATGAAGAAATTGTCTTTTATGTCATTGCTATTTAATACTTAAGTTCAATAGAACAACCATGAAGAATTTAATTAAACAAACTGTGGTGTGGTGTTTGTCGTCACTAGACAGTCTGTGACTAGAATGACATTTTCCCCCAATCTTAAAGCCCAACTTTAAGATTGGTCAAAAAATGTCATTGCCATTCGGATCTGGGAGCCTCAGGTTTAGTTTTATGTATATTCGGGTCACAATGTTGCCGCTACGAATATTCGTTGGTATTATACAATACTACTTATATATACATAATACTAAAACTGAGGCTCCATGACCCGAATGGAGTCCGAATTTTCCAAATAGCATTTAGAGAGCTCCCGAATGGCATTGGGGTCTGGGAGCCTCAGCTTTAGTAATATATGTATATGGCTCCCAGACCCATATTGCTTTCTGGAGCTCCCCAATGGTATTTGGAAATTCGGACTCCTGAATGCCATTCTGGTCTATGAGATTCAGCTTTAGTATTAATATCTGTAGATGGTTTTCTGTGGTATTTGCCACGAATATTCGCAAACCCGTCCGAAACTAACGAAAATTCGTATGTCGTCCGAATCCGACACCCGAACCGAATTGAATTTCGCATCCGAATCCCGAAATAACAAAATATCCAAACCAAATCTTTCGCAGCTTCCATGTCTAATTTTGTGTCTTTTTCTATGAATACTGTTTATGATACATTAGTTCTCCTCTCAGGAGATAGAAGCAGGTGACCTGTGTTCTGTTACCCCTGAACCTTACCCTTCCCTTTGAATACTCACCACTAGACCAACCCCAATGGGTGCCAGAACTTACCATTCTGCCGATTTTACCCCAACCAAACAGCGGTCATCTTGAGCAACAGAACATGAGTGTCAGCAACGTTCCCCTATCGTGCATGCGCCAAGTCCCGCTAGAAGGATGCTACCACGCATGCGCATAGTTCGGACTGCACGCAGAAAGACGCGCCGCATGGCGCACTGGATGTGACGCGCAACAGGCGCGATTCTCCATGGAAAACCGTGCACAGGAAAGGGTGCACCTGATTGGCTCACTTCCCTATTTACACTTGGTCTGTACGCCCTTTAGTTGCTGGATTGTCTTCAGCTCCTACCCTTGTTCCTGTATCCTGTATCTGCCTGTTCCTGTTTGCCGCCCGGATTTGAATCAATATATCTCCTTGACCTTCCTTACTTGCTGCCTGCCTTTGACCTCGGACTGACTACCGGAACCTGTCTTTGCCTGATCCTTCAGTACTGCATCTGCTCTCCTGGTTTGACCTCGGCTTGCCGTGACCTTGATTACTGGATCCCTCTCGGCTAATCTGCTGGAGCAACCTTCTACTTGCACGGTTTCAACACCACTGGCACTCGTGCCCAGGGCAGCCATCAGGGGTACGGCAGATACTCATGTAAGGGGCCCGGGCAGCCTGGGGGGCCCGCCCGGGTCCCTTACATGACTATCGGCCAACGGTGAAGGGCCAAGAGGCGGAGGCCTGGCCCTAGCAGCGCAGGGCCCCAGCATTGCAACTCCAGTGGCTTTGAGACAAGCTAGGGCACCATCAGCGACACTGCTCGTCTGATGTCGGACTGGCCGGAAGTGACGTCAGAAGGAAGGAAAGGAGGGAGGGATGCAGCCCTGACCAGCCCACCTGAGACCCCTTCAGAGCCCACCATAGACAGTCTCAGATGGGCTGTGCAGCATCTATGGTGGGCTCTGCAGGGTCACTCTCAGGTGGGTCCTGTGTCCAGCGCATCACTAAGCCCTGCGTCCAGCGCGTCACTAAGCCCTGTGTCCAGCAGCGTGGGGGGTGGTGGGCTCGGCCTAAAGCCGTGTAAGGGGCCCTAAAATTTCTGATGGCTGCCTTGCTCGTGCCGCTCGTTGTCTGCCTGGCCCTTGTCTCCAACTCCAAAGGCCACAAGACACGGGGTGCAAGAGAAGCCTCCTCACGAATTCAGTCTCCCTACCGGGTACGTAACAATGAGCAATCGCCGAGATTTCGGGATGCAGCCTGCGCGCCCGGGACAGGAAACATTACACGATAAAGGCCTTATCTCTTCTTCACATAGTAAACAGAATTTAGAGACGGATTATCTTCTTTGGGCTCAATAAGGAAAGCTTATTTATACAATAATTGAGTGAATGTCCCTTCGCTTGAGACTTTATCAGATTCATTTGAGAGCGACTAACATAATCATTTTCCTTGCTTAGGAGAGTTTTGTGCCTTATGAAAAATTGATTGAAGCCTTTTGCATTAAACCTGGGGGGGGTGGGGGGGGATTGTTTATGAGATTCTTCTCTTTAATGTAATCAGAGCAGGGCCGTTTTATAAGGAAAAAGCATCAGGCCTTAATACAGAGAAGTACCTGCATATTTTGACTTGGTAAAACGAAGGCCGCTATTATTATCTGCTCTGGAACGCGGCCCGGATTTAAATGGAAACAGACGCCGGAGCATTTTCCACTGTTTTCGCATTAGCCGGCTTTCTTGCACCTTGGCTGATGTCCTCGGGCCTCGAGAGTCCAACGAGCCGCCGTGAAAGCCGCGAGAGGTTCGTGTCGGCAAAAGCGGCTGCGTTGTTCTCCGCGCTGTTCTAATTTTGATGGGATGAGTAAACAAATTTTTATTTAAAGGGTTATAAAACCCTCGGGTGCTTTCGCATATATATGAGGCTAGCAATCAGTAGATATTTGCAAAAAGTTTTTTAAAAAAACAAAACGCTTCAACAGCGGTTTAAACTTACCTGTGTCTTCCCCTCCCGTCCGAAAATGTGAAATTGCTCGGGCGGCCGCAAAGCATCTTGGGGCGGGCGCATGCACAGTTCACAATTTCGGCCGGGAGACGAGGAGAGACGCAAGGTAAGTCTATGGACGGCGTGCACCCGCACGCAGACACCGTGGGACAGGAAGTGCCAGCAAGGACAGAGGAGTCAGCGCTGGATCGGAGACCCGCAGCAGCGCTGGAGGGATAGATGAAAAGGACAGGAAAGAAGAAGATCGGATTAAGAAACATAATTTAAGGTAAGTGCTTTAAAGTGACATTAAACCCTCATATTTTTTACATTAAAACAATAGTGTAATGTGTACCTTACTGTAATCCATGGTAGTTTTCCTTCTCTTTGCTGCTCTTCTTTTTAAATCATAATGTCTTCTCATGCTGGGGGAGAACTTCCCTTTGCAGCTGAGTGCCTCTTCCTGTAGTGCTGGCTCAGGTTGCAAACCTACACACAGACACCATGTATCAATTCCAGAGACAAGGCAGTCTGCTGCAAAACAGAAGTTCTCCCCAAGCATGAGAACAGATACGGTTTTAAAAGTAAGAGCAGCAAAGAGAAGGGAAACTACCATGGATTACAGTAAGGCGCACATTACAGTATTGTTTTATGTTAAAAAAATCTGAGGGTTTAATGTCACTTTAATTAACATTGGGGGAAGGAAAAAGAAAATTGCCTTTAATGTCACTTCAAGAGCAGAGTGGAGAGAGAGGAACCAGATACCTCGCAGTTTGGAGGAAACCGTAATGAGGACAAGAGACAGTTTGCAATGTATACTTTGGCAGGGGACCCGGGATGTTGTACCCTTGAAAGCAATGCAGGTTTAAAATACATTCAAGACAATGCAAGGCCGGAGCTGTCTGCATCCCAGGGGTGGAATTTATCAACACATGTTCTATTTTTAGATCCCGAGCCATGATATTGTCTTTCAGAAGGTCTGCTTGTTGTGCGGAGTTGAGTTCCCTGCAGGTCTGTAGGGTGAGCCTTCGTCCCAGAACCAAAATCAGTTGACGGTCATGGTGGGAAACCTTCTATTGCCAGTTTCCGGCTTTCACAGTCAATAACCCGAGACAGGATACAACTAGGCAAGGTAACAAATGTTTCATTGCTGTAAGGACAGAACTGAGAGCAATCAAGGAAGGCGGTGAAAACCGAAAACCATCACAGAAAGAAAATGCTAAATAATGGAATTAAAATGGCAGACAGCTCAGCCCTTTTGACAGTCTCACCTTGTGGCATGCTACAAAGATACAATGTTGCTGATGACTGATGTTGTCTGATCACTGGGGAAATGCTTCCTCCTGCCTGCAGCAGACTGATCCCTGGGGGAGGAGAGACTGAGGAAATGCTTCCTCCTGCCTTCAGCAGACTAATCCCCGGAGGCTACTTATAATTACCAGCATCTACTTATCATTATCTTCACTATACTCCCCCACATTTCTGTCTCTTTAAAGTTGACCTGTAAGTGAATAACATAAGGTTTGAAATACTTTTGTGAAAAAAAACTGCTGCTCCAGGCTGTGGCAGTCATGTGACTAAAAGCAGAGGCATGAGGTCACATGATATCTGCCAACATCCTAGATAGACCAGTAGCTTGGCCTTGAGTTAACATGAGTATAGCCTCCACTTTAATTCTTAAAGGAGAACTATGGGGTCAGGGCTTTTCCCAATAGTTCTCCTTAGGGTAACGGGAGGACACAAACTAGCGTCCTCCCCTCACCCTAAGCTCAGTATACCGCGAGCTACAGCTCCCTATATACTGAGACGCCGCAGCTAAAGCGGATCCCGGCAATTATGTCTGGATCCGCCCAGATGCGTGAGTGACAGCTGGCTCTGCCTATCTAGAGGCAGAGCCAGCTGTACCCGCCCCCTCCCCGTCCATTCCGCCAGTCAGCACTGGAGGAGCGGGGAGGGGGGAATCCAGCCCCTCCCCTGTCACGGCAGAGAAACGTGACAGGATCAAGAAGTGAGCGAACGCCGGTATGTGTTTGCTCACCTCCCGATCTACTGAGCCGACCTGTGACAGTCTCATTGTCACAGGTCGGCTAGAACTATGAGGTGAGAGAAAAGCACTCACCTCATAGTTCTCCTTTAATATGCTACTTCATGTCGCTAGGTAGGATTGGTCACCTTCCTTTTTTTTGTCCTGGTGATCATTGTCATTGAGACTGAACATAATGGCAAATCCAAAACGAGCTGACCCCAGAACGGGAACAGAGGGAATATCTTCCATTGTGGTCACCTGTTCCAGTGACAACCCATCTTCCCTGTCCTCAGACGCGTACTTATTGTGTTCTAATGGCTGCAGTTCTGCTGTTTGTTTATATTCGGTGCTGCAATTATCATGGCCATGCCTGCTCACGAGTGCCGTATAGTCTTCTATGGGGCTCTGTCCCAGGGCTGGATTGCCACTGATTGGTGATGGCCCCATGGAAGTCTTTAGGACTGTAATGTGCAGGTGTGGCCAGGACTTTGAAGACTTGTGATGCAGGATGAAAACATACAGTTAACCGTGGCCAACAGATCCAGGTAAGTCTGCATCTGTTGTGGGGAGGGGGTGGGGTAGGTTATGTCGGGGGCAGAAAGGATAAGTGCACTTACCCTTTAAAGTGAACCGATTGCTTTCCCCTGCATTACGCAGTACAGGTTCACTTTAACCTCATCTCAAAATTAAGCAGAAAATCTGCAGAGGATTTCGTCGTCTGCCAGCAGCCTTGATGACACTTGGAGGAAACACTTTTATACAACTTGAAAAGCTAAAGTATTGTTTAGAGGAAAAAAATCTGGGCAGATTACACTGTTAATGTAACTGAATTGCTGAAATTCTAGCTCATCGGATGACGTGGGCCGCGCAGCGCTATGAAAAATGCGCGGAGGGGATTGTCCTGCCACGCGGCTCTCTCACTGGGCTGTACGGTGACACCTCGCCGGGTTTAGGGCTGAGGATGTTCATCCGCTCAAAGCCATCGCCTAGATGTGGCAACATCGCCAATCGTATCCAAAACAAATAAAGAGAAAGATTTGATTGTCCGTCGAGCTCTTTGTGGATGAACTCGATGGGCGCGTGTTTTATTTCAACCTGACTATGTAATTGCGTGTCATTTCAAGTGTTCCGGACAGGAATTCAGTTAATGATGATTTTAAATGGCGACATTTAAACATCAGATATGATGGCATTTCCCTCCAGTGTCTCTGCCCCTCTCATAATGGTGAGGTTTCCCCCCAGTAGTTTGTGTCTCTGCCCCTCCCATAATGGTGAGGTTTCCCCCCAGTAGTTTGTGTCTCTGCCCCTCCCATAATGGTGAGATTTCCCCCCAGTAGTTTGTATCTCTGCCCCTCCCACAATGGTGAGATTTCCCCCAGTAGTTTGTGTCTCTGCCCCTCCCATAATGGTGCGATTTCCTCCAGTAGTTTGTGTCTCTGTCCCTCCCACAATGGTGAGGTTTCCTCCAGTAGTTTGTGTATCTGCCCCTCCCACAATGGTGAGATTTCCCCCCAGTAGTTTGTGTCTCTGCCCCTCCCACAATGGTGATATTTCCCCCAGTAGTTTGTATCTCTGCCCCTCCCATAATGGTGAGATTTCCCCCCAGTAGTTTGTGTCTCTGCCCCTCCCACAATGGTGAGATTTCCCCCAGTAGTTTGTGTCTCTGCCCCTCCCATAATGGTGCGATTTCCTCCAGTAGTTTGTGTCTCTGCCCCTCCCACAATGGTGAGGTTTCCTCCAGTAGTTTGTGTATCTGCCCCTCCCACAATGGTGACATTTCCTCCCAGTAGTTTGTGTCTCTGCCCCTCCCACAATGGTGAGATTTCCTCCAGTAGTTTGTGTCTCTGCCCCTCCCACAATGGTGAGATTTCTCTCCAGTAGTTTGTGTCTCTGCCCCTCCCACAATGGTGAGATTTCCCTTTAAATTGAAATCCAATTTGTCTTGTTCCTGGAAACAGTTGATGCCGTATCAATGTGGATTTTAGCCTGAAATGCTCACTGACCCCTTATATATGCGCCCATAAACAAGGCGAGTGCCCTTGGATCAGCGTGAATCTGGGCAGAGGGACGCAGCTGAGTTAAACCTTTGTATAAATATTCCTTAAAGTCCCTTTAGTGAAGTTTCCTGTTTTTCTCAGTCACTTCTCCCCGCACGTCACTGTTGCTTTGATTGTTGCAGCTCTGCAGCGGCGCCCCGATGAATGGCGCTGCCCTAGACGCACGCCTAACCGGTCTGCGGTTTGCGCACATTACCAGAGGACAAGAAGCGGGAAAATGGGAGCTGCAGATGAGCAAAGAAAGAGGAAAAAAAAGATTAGACACCTGCAGAAAATATTTCACAAGCGAGCTCGATGTGTCGAGAGAGACCAGATGTTGTCATTTAAATACAACTTGCGCTCCTCCAGATGTTCTTTCTGCAAACAGCCCGCCAACGGCTTGTTTGGTCTGCGGCAGCCAATGGAGATGGGAGGGACTCTGGGGACGCCGTGCAGTAATTGTAGAGACGCAGTTGAGTTAAACTATCACATTGACCTCATCAGAGCAAATCCTTAGGGTTATATTAGGGTTATGATATTATATAGCACAATGGTACAGTCCATCATGTGCATTCCTATACAAAGGTACAGTGATATTATATAGCACAATGGTACAGTCCATCATGTGCATTCCTATACAAAGGTACAGTGATATTATATAGCACAATGGTACAGTCCATCATGTGCATTCCTATACAAAGGTACAGTGATATTATATAGCACAATGGTACAGTCCATCATGTGCATTCCTATACAAAGGTACAGTGATATTATATAGCACAATGGTACAGTCCATCATGTGCATTCCTATACAAAGGTACAGTGATATTATATAGCACAATGGTACAGTCCATCATGTGCATTCCTATACAAAGGTACAGTGATATTATATAGCACAATGGTACAGTCCATCATGTGCATTCCTATACAAAGGTACAGTGATATTATATAGCACAATGGTACAGTCCATCATGTGCATTCCTATACAAAGGTACAGTGATATTATATAGCACAATGGTACAGTCCATCATGTGCATTCCTATACAAAGGTACAGTGATATTATATAGCACAATGGTACAGTCCATCATGTGCATTCCTATACAAAGGTACAGTGATATTATATAGCACAATGGTACAGTCCATCATGTGCATTCCCATACAAAGGTACAGGGATATTATAGCACAATGGTACAGTCCATCAAGAAGGTCCTGGAGCAAAAAGACAGAAAAGAATAGGCGAAAGGACACATGACAGGGCAGACAGGGCATCAGGACAGAAAGGGTTAGAAAAAGGGGGGTGTACAGGGGGTGGTCTCTTACCTTTGTTTGGCCAATTAGGTGTGTCAGGAGGAGTCTCCCTGGTGGTCCGAGAGGGGGCGGAGGGTCAGTCAGCAGTTCAGGGTTGCCACACGGTGAGATCAGTTTCCACCCTCCCTCCCTTGTCTCGTTTGTTGTTGAGGTCACGTTATCTGTGGTGCTGGTGTGGTGTGGTGTGGTCTGTTATGGCGACTTATGTCGGGCTGGTCATGACTCCGGTTGGGTGCGTCCGTGGTACGCAGTCCTGGGAGCTTGCAGGTCCCGCAGGAGAGAGGTAAAAAGACTGAGGGTAGGAGCTCTCTGAGGTTTATGTACTATGTTGTCCCTGAGTCGGTGAGTTGCGGCTAGGGGCCAGTTGGTTAAGTGGTATGCAGAGCTCTACGGTAAGAGACCAAGGGTGTCTTCACAGACCTCAGCCACATTGAGAGGAATACATTGTATTTGAACTGTTATGGTTGAATGTTTTATATTCAATTTGTTATAAAGTTATTATATTTAAATAAATGGCTGCTACAGCCATTTTATATCCAACTTGGTGTGGTCTATTATTGGGTACGGGTATTTAGAATGGGATAGGGCTGTAGTAAGCTATGTTAACAGTATAGCTTATGTCTTACCCTGTCATATGCATTCCCATACAAAGGTACAGTGATATTATATAGCACAATGGTACAGTCCACCATGTGCATTCCCATACAAAGGTACAGTGATATTAAATGGCACAATGGTACAGTCCATCATGTGCATTCCTATACAAAGGTACAGCGATATTGTATAGCACAATGGTACAGTCCATCATGTGCATTCCTATACAAAGGTACAGCGATATTGTATAGCACAATGGTACAGTCCATCATGTGCATTCCTATACAAAGGTACAGTGATATTGTATAGCACAATGGTACAGTCCACCATGTGCATCTCCATACAAAGGTACAGTTATATTAAATGGCATAGTGGTACAGTCAAGCATGTGCATTCCCTTCCAGAATACACTGGTGATTAATCGTCGAGTTGCGGTGGCATTTTGACGAGTTTCTCAGAAACTGCTTTATAAAGACGTGTGGGAAACATGCATTTGTAATGAAATGTACATACATAGTGCCATGCACTGGCAAGAAACATCCCAGAGGGAGACTGCAGGGTATATAAAAATTACCACGGGCCAGATGCCACCAGGACCACCAGGGGGGAGACTGAAGGGGATATAGAAATTACCACGGGCCGTTAATAAACGGAGGTGCAGAAAACACACAACTGTCATTGGCCAGCTCAGATCACAGTCACAATGTACAGAGCCAATCACAGTGGTTCTGTACTTTGTGGTCGCAGTGAACTAATCACAGCCATCACAAGTGTAAACTAACCAACTATTTAGCACCTATGCAGTTCATCTAGGTCACTCCCCACCTCTAGATGGAGATTGGACAGTGAGGGAGCTGCAGCGGATGCATGACTTATCATTCTCCTCTACTATCATCATGTTTCTTCTCAGCACATCTGCAAGATCTTTTTGGCTCCTCTAGTGTTGCTCTCTGCTTTCCCAGTCTAAGTCTCAGTCCCAGGCTAGGTTCACACCTAGGCGATTGAGCTGGTGAACTGTTTTCGCGCGATTGTGGTTAACGCGATTTTGCTTTGAAATGCATACAGATGTCTATGGGACCCGAACCGCGCGACAACCGCCCAAAAATAATCTTGATCACTCTGTCTGCTTGCCTATCCATGATTCCTATATCTGCATGTTTGTCTGTCTGTCTATCTTACAATATTTGCATTCTATTATCACCATTTTACTAGGTTACAATGTATTCAATGAACCTTACAGAAAGTTCTGTTATCTCGGCCTATGCTGGTATGACAAGAAATTGGCAGACTGAGCAAAGTAAATTTAATTCCCCTTTTTGATGTTCATTTCAAATGGGTCTTAGGGTTTTCCAAAATCCAGTGGATCTGCCACACCCGGCACCGTGAAAGAATGCGAGGCCGTGCTTTGGATATTGATCCCATGTGTCTGGTACACATTATATCCAGAGATATCCTAAAGCCTGAAGTATTTCTGGGCATCGGCTGGCTAGTCATGGAACTCAGAACATGAGAATCCCTTTAGATTGTTCAAAGAGCTGGTCTGAGTGTAGGACATAGTCTTCTGTATGTAGAACGCCCGCCGTGTTATGAAGAACGTCCAAGATGATTTCCTGTTTGGTTCGGCATCTGCTGGATGGATTTTTCAGGGCAGCTGAGGAAATGAAGGTAGAGATTGCTGAGAATACTGTGGCTCTTTGTCTTTAAGTCTGCAAAAAAAAAAAAACCTGACACACCTGCTTGAGAACATGACTTGGATACAAAATGCAAAGTAGCAATGATTTCATCCATGAAGGAGCATGGACATTGGGACCACACAGATGGAGGTTCCTCACAATCACCTGACTTCCATGGATGTCACTAACACAGAATTCAGTGTTTTAGATCAGCGCCTGGTCAATAGTTATTCATAGCACAAATAAGATTGGAATCCCCCTTACCATTGCTACAATCCCCCTTAAAGCATGCCTCCCAACTCTATAACTTGAGAAAAAGGGGTGCCTTTGTGTGGAGATCATATGTTCCACATTGGTGGTCAGTGGGAGCAGAAAATGACCTGTCATCAGTGGTTAGCTGGAATAAAAAGTGTACTGTCATCGGTGGTCAGTGGATGCAAAAAAAGTCCTGTTGTCGATGGTCAATGGGAGAAAAAAAATGCCTTAGCAATGGTTGACAGTGGGAAGCACCCCATTATTAAAGGACAGTGGAAAGAATGACCTGGAAATGGTGGTTAGTGGAAAAAAGAATCCCCCATAGCTGGTGTTTAGTGGAAAGAAAAATATGCCCCATTAAAAGAGGTCAGTGAGAGGGAAAAAGGTCCCATCGTTGGTAGTCAATAGAAGGAAGAATGCCTCATTTATGGTGGTCAGTAGAAGGAAACATGCTCCATCATTGGTATTAATGACTGTTCCATCATCACTGACCAGTGGAAGATGAATGCGCTATCATTGAAATCAATATGAACCCAGCAGCAGTACCACCATGTTGCTGGTTTATCGTCAACTAATTCTTGTTCCAGTTTGTGTGATATCCTGCTTGATCCTTGTGACCCGGACTTCCTCGACAAACCTTGAATTCTGCCTGCCTTGACCACGGAACTGTTATTTGACCATTCTTCTGCCCCGCCCCTTTTGTACTGGAATTGCCCGCTTGGAACCTGACCTCGTCTCATTGGACTACGGCTCGCACGGTGCTCAACACCACTGGCACTCCTGCCACTTGTTGTCCCGCTGAGCTCTGTTCCCATCCTCAGAGTCTCCCAGGACACAAGGTGCAAGGGAAGCCTCCTCTCACATCCGGTCTCCCAGAAGGTACTTAACAGACAAAATGCCACATCATCTGCATCAGTTCAAGTAGTGGAAGGAAGAATGCCCTAATTTTCAGGGTTGGTGGGGGAAAGAATGCTCCATTGTCAGTGGGAGGAATATACCTTTGGAGATGTCAGTGGAAGGAAAAATACCCCAGGGTTTGTGTCAACGACAGTGGGACAAGAATGATCCATTGTTAGTGTAAGTTGGAGGAGAAACCCCCCTTTGTCAGTGTCAGTGAGAGGAAGAATACCCCAATAACCGAGTCAATGGGAGAAGAAATACCCCATTGTCGGTGTCACTGGGAGGAAAAATGCTCTATTGTTGGGGTCAGTGTGAGGAAGAATCCCCCATTGTCATTGCCAGTGGGAGGAAGAATGCTCCATTGTTGGTTTCAGTGGGGGACATTTTTGCTCCATTGTTGGTGCGAGTGGGAGGAAAAGTGCCCCTTTGTTGGTGTGAGTGGGAGGAAGAGTGCCCCATTGCTGGTGTGAGTGGGAGGAAGAGTGCCCCATTGTTGGTGTGAGTGGGAGGAAGAGTGCCCCATTGTTGGTGTGAGTGGGAGGAAGAGTGTCCCATTATTGGTTTGAGTGGGAGGAAGAGTGTCCCATCATTGGTGTGAGTGGGAGGAAGAGTGTCCCATCATTGGTGTGAGTGGGAGGAAGAGTGCCCCATCATTGATGTCAGTGGAAAGAATAATACCGTCTCCTACATTGGTGGCCAGAAGGTACAAATAACATCAGGCCCCAAAATAGTTGTTGCACTGGGACAAATTTTACATGTATGCAGACACAAAGGTTTGTGTCGTCTCCCTTAGATGGATATGTATTTCAAATCAAACATATTATTTGGCTTTAAAGTTAACGACTCTTCCTCGTCTCGTCCTCAGAATTAACTTCTTTCTTTTTTTAGTTTTTCTCTCTCTATTTCATTTGTGTTTAGTGGTTTCCCATGTATCCGTCAGATTATTACGAGTGTGCTAAAGCGAGACCATTCCATTCCCAGCGGGGTTCCTTCACTTTTGGGCCTTGTTGAATCACTTCAAAGTGGTAACATCTTGTTTTGTGTTCTGAAGATCACAGACTGGAACATCACTTTCCTAACGCTCAAGTTGTTTGGAACTTGAAATTGTCTGTCTCTGACAGGTCTTAGGGTGAGAGAGGAACGAGTCGGGGGGTGGCCAGGCTCAACACACGCGTAGCTTAGATGAATTTTTGGTTTCAGGTTCTATGAGAAACATTCTGCTCATTGAGTAGACAAAAAAGACTATTTACACCACAGTCAGGTGCAGAGTTCAGGCAAATGTTTAGCTGGCAATGATTTAGTTTTTATGTCTTGTGCACACTGAAAACCTAACTCCATTTTTTTTATTAAAGAAGAGTTAACATTTCTCTCAGGCTTTTACTTCTCGTCACTTCAAGACCAGACACAGAGATACAAACTGGTATAATGGTACTCACAAAAGTCGAGTAAAAACAGGCATGTAATGGTCTGAACACGAGGTGCTTATCCAACGGCTGTTCGCTCTCCCTGGTGGTAGAATACTCCAAATTGGTTCTGAAGAAGGAGGCGTGGCCGCAGAAACGCGTAAACCATCAACCACCAGGGAGGACGAACAGCCGGTGGATAAGCACCTCTTGTTCTGACCATTACATGCCTGTTTTTACTCGACTTTTGTGAGTACCATTATACCAGTTTTTATCTGTTTAAATAAAAAGTTTTTACGCGATGGAGGCGCTCTCTGTGTCTTGTCTTGCAGTGCTGAGGTTTTCCTAGAACCAAGTGAGAGCTGCCTCGTTAGCGTCCTGCATCACGATCATTGCAGATTGTCTCCTTTGATCAGATAATACAGAATGTATGCAGTACACAACAAGTAGATTCTGAGTAGTCAGTCATTAGGCAGAGAGTTTTTAACAGTCAAAAGTATACGACATGACAAATATCAAAAGTACATCGAAAAGATGGTCGAAACATCAACCTTGCACCATCCTAAGATGGGCAAACCGCTTAGCGGGGAACACTTGAGGAGGTCATGTACTCTAGCCACGCTAAGGCAGATAAGCATGTTTGAGAGTAGCTAGTGTAAATCAAAAAATGTGACATCATGCGTCCGTATTATTGAGGACTGTAGTATAGGGCTGCAATCTCCCATGCACATACCCTCCAGGCTGTGAGACCTGATACAGAAAAGGAGAAGAAGTGATGAACAGAACAGTTAGATCCAGGGTAGAGGGGAAGAGCAGCAGAAAGAGAGGATTGGGGGTTAGGAAGGGAGCGAGGCACCAGGGCACCCGTCCCAGGGGTCACCATGTTACCTGTCGCCTAGGAAGTCATGGTATTCATTTCTAACAAGAAAGCACAATACACGCAGCACGTTTCAGGAGTTTAAAATCTCCCCCTTATTTGGGGCTTGGGTATTATAAGAGGTTGGGAGGTCTATGAAATGGCACAATTACCAAGATTAATTCTTTGTTGTGGAAAAAAAAATAGAAAAAAATACCCAGGATTGATGAGTCAGATAAAACGGGAAGGAGCCCTGAAGAAAGGGGAGATCTTTGAGCCCCCCAAAGTCACCGGTTATTTCATGTTGTCCTGTTATGACCTAATGCCATTGGAAAAAGACTTTGGACTCCTACAGCCTTTGTTTGGTGGTCTCAGTAGACTTTGTAGACGTGGATCCCGGACACCTGGTCCCCTCTTTAAAGTGACTCTAACCTCAGGAGTTACATCTTAAAAATACATTCAAGTGCCTGAACTCTGAACGACCATGTATCTTATTTGTGTATCGCTCGGCTGTAGATTCTCAAATCATCTCTGAATTGGTGCTGACACTGTCCTTCCTTCTGGAGGGGGGCTACTTTTGCTCCCCATGGTCCCTGTGTGTGTTGTAAAGTAGTCACCTCTCCAAGCTCCCACCCGGGATGGACTACAATCTCAGGTTTAGTTTACTAATTTGTATTGAGATTGTAGTCTATCCCGGGAGCGAGCTTGGAGCGGTGACTACTTTACAACACACACGGGGACCATGGGAAACAAAAGTAGCCCCCCTCCAGAAGGAAGGACAGTGTCGACACCAATTCAGAGATGATTGGAGGATTTACAGCCAAGAGATACACACATAAGATACATTGCTGTTCATAGTTCAGAGACTTGAATGTATTTTTAAGATTTAACTCCTGAGTTTAGTCATTGAGTATAATGTATACTCACCCACTTATCCATTTATTCCTGAAAACACACTGACACTCCGGATATCCGATCAGAGGTGCTGGCACCTCACCACACAGCACCACCTTCCTGAAATCCTCGGTCCAAAGACGCAGCAAACTCACCCAGATGTGAGTATAACTTTTACATTTCCCAACATCCCATTACTATTCCACGTCAGGTTGTTGGCGCTTCTCCACCCCTCCTCCTTTGGTTGACTTCCAATTTTAACGTACTTACAGCAAACATACATCTATATTGAGACAAAACAAAAAAACAAAACAAAAAAAGGAGCGGACTCTCTGGACCACTTGTTCTTATTCTGCCGTCACTGTTCTATGTTTCTTATCTCTCTGGACTCGCACTTGTCCCCTCTGCCAGATCAGGACTGATTTGGATGGAATATCGTCACTCTGATAGCTGATGTTTCTGGGAATTTTAGTGGTTTACAAACAGGAATAAATATTCCATTTGGCGCTCTTTCTAATGACTGACAGTAGCTGATAATTTACATAGAACTTCATTATACACTTACAGCTATTATTACTGTAAGCACAGCTTGTCATACAGCTGGAGGAGAAGTTCAAAGGTCACTTTCCTGCCCCGAGTCATGGATGAAGGAATGACATCAACAGAAAGTCACCTTTAGCTGACAGAGAAAACAATGACCAGTGATAACAGGATGGTTCCATCTCCAATGAACAGTTGAAGATGGAGAACAGGGGGACAGTACTGTGTCACCCCTGGCTGCGTGTCACCATCCTTCCCAGTTATAGTTTTATCTCTTCCGGAAGCCCCTGAGCTACTCAGAGTTTTTAAAGTCAGGCCAACTGTTTTTGTGTTGCAAACGTTTTAGAAAATCATCAAATTGTATAATATTAAATGTTTGCAATCAATATGCTGTTAGCATGGAAAATTATAGCGCAAATAATATATAGTTACATAGTATTTGAGGTTGAATAAAGACATATGTCCATCATCATATCTCAGCAAAGGAATGATTGCACCCAGACACCCAGATGTAATACTTTCTAGATCCTCCTTAAACCTTAACTGGACCCTTTATGCCTACCCAAAAGATCAACACAAACCCCTCTCCCCACCTTTAATCCCAGCCATACTCCTACTGCCAACATTCACATTGAGCATTTCCTGTTAGGGTTGCCACCTGTCCGGGATTCACCCGGACAGTTCGGGTTTTGAATGCTGTGTCCGGGTTTCATGGCAGCTGAAACCCGGACACAAGATGTCAGGCAGACAGGAGCAACCAAAATTAAGATAGGGGCTACTGGCCCCCCACTGAAAATAAATGTTTCCAAAATAAATTGCACCAATAAGCCCACAACAAAATGTCTGCACACAACAAAAATTAAAATAAAGAATAATAAAAAAAAAACAAGAATAAAGAATATCTAAAGTCAAATTTGGATAGAGCAGGGCAATGTCAGGGACAGAGGTTCGTATCCACAAAGTGAAGGTTTGTTCAGATGATGCTAAAGTGTATTCAAGGCTATGTGGAGAAATGGGCATCACGGAGGTGCACAGGGTACACCAGGAGTCAATAGATAACCCAGGGTGCTCTGGGGCACTCTTGGAGTCACATGGGCTCACTGGATTCACTAGATGACCCAGGGTGCTCTGGGGCACTCTCGGAGTCACTAGATGACCCAGGGCCCTCTGGGGCGCTCTAGGAGTCACATGGGCTCACTGGATTCACTAGATGACCCAGGGTGCTCTGGGGCACTCTCGGAGTCACTAGATGACCCAGGGCCCTCTGGGGCGCTCTAGGAGTCACATGGGCTCACTGGATTCACTAGATGTCCCAGGGTGCTTTAGGGTGCTCTTAGAGTCATTAGATGATCTAGGGTGCTCTGGGGCACTCTTGGAGTCACTAGAGGGCACAAGATGATCTGGGATGCTGCTAGAGCCATGGGGGTATGGGGGTGCAGGAGACATACTGGAGTCATTAGATGGCACAGGATGTTCTGGGGTGCACTGGAGTCACAAGGTGAATAGGGACACATTATTATTCACTAGAGAGCACAAGGCGCACTGGGGTTCACTTGGAGACACAGGGATGAACCGGGGTCATGGGTTACCTGGAGGCTGGAGACTTTCATTGAAGACAGAGGTGGCATGAGGATACAGGTAAGGAACTTCTTCTGAATGGCCATGGTGTTGGTGCTCTGGAACTCGAAGTGCCGATGCCCATGCACCAAAGAAGAGGCCCGGTGCTGGATCCCAGGAGAGTGTTACAGGAATGGTTAAAATCCCTTTTGGTTTCTTCTTTTTGTGCCCTCTGTTCTGTTGGTGAGATTTCCCTTCACTTCCTGTCCCCAAAACACATCAGAAACAGGAAATTTCTCAAGTGAGAGGAAATCCACTCCTACACAACTATGGCTGGCACAGGTGTCCCCATTGGAAGATTTCCCCTCCATTCCTCTTCTGGTGACAAATGTAAACATTTTGTTTGCATTTTTGTGTTTTATATACCTTTATAGTCTGGGAAATCCTGGAAATTCCATAGCCGGATTATTTTCTAGATCTATACAAAGGACTGTAGACTGTAAAGGTGTTAAAGAGTGTATAAAGAGTCACAGAAATATGACAGCAGGAGATAAACAGCTCCGATACTCCGCTCACCCACCATGACCTCCACCCAGACGCCGACCTCCACCTCCTTCCACTGGGTCACTGTAGGGTGAGAGCACGTAAAATGCATCAGCAATCAAAGTGGTCGGAATTATTCCTGGTCCCGATGAGGACCACATCAAAGATCTGTGGTTACACCACTGCGAAGAACCCCCCCGACCTCACATCACATACGGCATTCTTCACATTTCACGCACGGGGCGCACGCCCTTAAAGGAGAATTCCATCTTCGGGTTCATGTTATCTTCAAAACATTTTCCCTTATGTCTGATGGTATTCTTAACTGCTGAAAACCGAGACCATTGATGGAGACGTCATATAATTACAGCGCAGACAACATATGCTGCCGAAGCATTAAAGCCAAAAACAAAAGTGTTGTTGAAGTGTCAGACTTATAATATCTAGAAATTCTCTTCTGTTACAATGCGTCCTTCAACAGGTATGTACAAAACAAATGACTGAATGGCACAGCTACAGAAAGGAAGCTGATCTCATATACTATATACTTTATTTTACATAGCGCTGACATATACTGTGCTGTGCAAAAAGCATTCTCTGCACGACAGGAGCTGACACTCTAATGTCCCCCAACAGTCACACACCATTACTTTACATTTCTATAGCTCTGATATATACAGCAGTGCTGTACAGAGAGCACTGAGCCAGTGGCATCAGTCCCCACCACAGTCACACACTATTATCATTATACATTTATATAGCTCTGACATATTCAGTGGTGTAGAATTGTCCCGCATACACATAATGTCCCTCCAAAGTCACACACTATTAATATACATTTATATAGCTCTGACATATACCGCAGTGCTGTACAGAGAACACTGAGCCAATCACATCAGTCCCTTTACCAGAGGAGCTTACACTCTAATGTCCCAATCACACACTATTATCATTATACATTTACATAGCTCTGACATATTCTGCAGTGCTGTACAGAGATCACTGACATTGTCACTTCAGTCTCTGCAGCAGAGGAGCTTACACTCTAATATCCCACATTATTATTATTATTATTATACATCTTTATAGCTCTGACATATACCGCAGTGCTGTACAGAGAACACGGTGTCGATCACAACAGTCTTTGCACCACAGTCACACACTATTATTATACATTTACATAGCTCTGACATATTCAGTGGTGTAGACTTGTCCTGCATACACATAATGTCCACCCACAGTCACACACTATTATTATTATACATGTATATAGCTCTGACTTATACTGCAGTGATGTACAGAGAACACTGAGCCAGTCACATCAGTCTCTGTACAGAGGAGCTTACACTCTAATGTCCCCACCACAGTCACACACTAATATTATACATTTATATAGCTCTGACATATACCGCAGTGCTGTACAGGGATCTCTAAGCTGTTCACACCAGTCTTTGCACCAGAGAAGCTTACACTCATTCCTGTCACTCTTATTTCCCAATCACTTTCATGCAGACAGCCCATCACCCTATCAGTATGTGTTTGGTTAGGGGGGAGGCCATGCTAAATATCAGGGTAGAAATTTGTTGGCTCCTTTTGGCCCAGTTGGCGGTGCAGCCCTTCTGACCCGAATTCCTTTACTCTTGTTCGAATATCGGCCTTGAGCGGCGCCCTGCACTCCTAACCGGACATGTTGCCTCTTTGGACGGGTTGGCAAAACGGCCAGCTTGCAGCGGATCTGATCGGCAAAGTATTTGAGCGCAGATCTCAGCTGCCAGAACATTTTCAAACACAACATTCCTGCAAAATCTTATTACGATCTGGTTCTGCTGGGTGTTTGGAGATAAAAATATCCCGCTCGTCAGCTCGTAGCCACTCGGAGGACATGCTGTGATGGCCTGTTTGACTTGGTGCTTCTCCACTGCGAGTATTAATATCTATAAATATCCGGGGAATAATCTCCGGGCAACGCCAGCAACAATCACGCAATAATTTCCATAGGTTTTTCAGAATTAAGAAGTGATGTAAGGTTTAAATATAACAGCCCTCTGGGGGGTTTTTTCCACTTAAAAAAGATCTCCAGTTGAATTAAACAACTAATTTTTTAATCATTGGGAACACCAAATTGCTGCTTTTAGTGGGAAAGAAGTTAAAATGTAAACCCAACACTCTCACATGCAATAGGCTCAAAGTTTTAACACAAGGATAAAGCGCTTTATCTGTGTGACAGTTATTTTTACATCTTGTGGGACTCAGCTGAAAATACCTGTCACTTTCTGGAAAACAATTATCCGTATCCTGGTGTGTTAGCAGTGGCGTCACAAGGGGGGTGCGGGGGTGTGGCCCGCACCCAGCTGTCACCATTGCAGGGGTGACATCAAAATGACTGACAGTCATTTTGGTGTCACCCCCCCTGGACAAAGTCGGGCACTCGGTCATGGTCAGAGCCCAACAGTGTCAGGAGAGAGTAAGGGGCCCGGCGGCATACGTCAGCCCGCTGGGTGAATGTCCCCTCCTCTCTCTGCCGGCATCATCCCCAAGATGGCTGCCGGCAGACATAAATCAGATGGCCGCGCATGTGTGATGATGTCATTGCTCATGCGCGAGGTGAGGTCACGCGCAATGATGACATGGCGGGGTGTCACCAGGCCTCGGGGCGCCCCTGTTGTTAGCTTTGTGAATTGAGCCTCAACTGTCTGCACCCACTCCCTACTAGTGGATATCCAAGTGAAGTGAATCCAGGGCCACCTGAATCTGAACTGAATCTGAACTGAATCCAGGGCTGTCCTAGCACAGCGCCATTGGTTGCTAGCATGCTACCAGTGGAGCAGCACGCCGTCATTAGTTGACTGGTGGCTTTCATTGATTGCTAAGTTGCTGGTGGCCCCACAACTTCATCTGGAAACAGGCCAAGGCGAATGTGTTTGTAAACCCAACACTCTCACCTGCAATAGGCTCAAAGCTTTAACACAAGGATAACGCGCTTTAATTTATCTGTGTGACAGTTATTTTTACATCTTGTGGGACTCAGCTGAAAATACCTGTCGCTTTCTGGAAAACAAGTATCCGTATCCTGGTGTGTTAGCATCATGAATTGAGCCTCAATGGTCTGCACCCACTCCCTATTAGTGATGAGCGAACTGGGCTTAAATCGGTTCACTTGGGTGATTGCTGACCCCAGCCGGAAATATGGGTTCCTCGAATGTCCAAGTGAACTGAATCCAGGGCCACCTATGTCCTAGCACAGCGCCATTGGTTGCTAGCATGCCACCAAACGGAGCAGCACAGCGTCATTGGTTGACTGGTGGCTTTCATTGGTTGCTAAGACGCTGGTGGCCCCATAATGTCACCTGGAAACAGACCAAGCCAAATGTGTTTGTAAACCCTTAGGCTTCATTCACGCGGGAAACGGCCGGCAAGTACAACTCCGTGCTGCGTGCACGGCCATATCGGGCAGCTCCCGGGAAGGACAAGTGCTGCGTGTGATTAGTACGCAGCCCCCGTCCTTCTCTATGGGAGTACGCGGCCGTACGCCACCCTACGCTCACCTCAAGTGCAGGTCCGTGTGGGTGCGGGTGTCCCGGCTCGAACACAGACAGGATCCATCCTGTCAGCATACGAGTACGCTCACCCGCACCCGCACGGACGTGCAGGGCTAGGGTTGCCACCTTTTCTTCAAGCGAAACCCGAACACTCTAGCGACACACGGAAATTTTTGGGAGAACGAGTCGCGGCTTATTCATATGTAAATAGTGCCAGCCATTCATATGTAAATATCACAGTTGAGACTATTTTCAGTGGGGGGGCCAGTAGCCGCAATCTTAATTTTGGTTGCCCCTGTCTGCCTGACATCTTGTGTCCGGGTTTCTGCTGCCATGAAACCCGAACACAGCATTCAAAACCCGAACTGTCCGGGTGAATCCTGGACAGGTGGCAACCCTATGCAGGGCGGATGAGCACAGGGTGGCATACGGTCGCATACTCCCAAAGAGAAGGACGGGGGCTGCGTACTAATCACACGCAGCACCTGTCCTTCCCGGGAGCTGCCCGATACGGCCGTGCACGCAGCACGGAGTTGTACTTGCCGGCCGTTTCCCGTGTGAATGAGGCATAACAATGAACATCCCGTTTTTGCTTCCTTCTGGTCTGTTGACTATACCATTGAAACCAAGTTGTTATATCTGTTTGACAAGTGCAAAAAAATACCTGAAATCCTGTTAACGGATAACTTCCTCTGCTGCACTCTTACTAGCTATCATTGCTCCCATTTCCCTCCGCAAACAGACACTACACATCTATATATACAGCACAGCACATGAGCGTTGTCACCCTAGGACAGGAATTGTATTACCAGCAAGTGAAAGCAAAAGGGTAAAAAAAAAAAAGCCTATAAAAGGAAAACTAATGCAGCTGCCACATCTAAATCTGCACTGTATCATAAAGCAGACAATTAACGCCTTTTGAATATGATACCATGGACTCAGAATGTTCTCTGCGACAGAAACTGTTAGCAAGAAACCAACAAAAAAAGGCTGTTTGGTAATCCACAGTGGGAGTTGCACGATCCTCCACGTTTTCTACGAGCTGCCAACACCTTGCTGCTGCGGGCTTACTCTCAAATCCAAAATGAATTTCAAAATCCACAGAGCAATGGCGGCAGCTCCTGCCAAGATATAAGGTGAGCAATCACTTATTCTATTGGCTCGCCGTCCTGTTTTGGTCTTCTCAGTAAAAAAAAAAAAAAAACCCGTTTTTAAATAGAATTACTGCGCAGCCTGACAGTCTGCTCTCCGCAGTCAGATGTTTGTCATTTTTGGCAGCAGCACATGGAAATGACCAATACAACGCAGATCTCTCCTTCCCTTTGATAACAAGAATATACATGTAAGATTCAGAAGAAACTGATTTCGTTATATCGGAAGATGGCGAAACTCATCCCTTTGAACGTTGGCGCCACGACAAAAGGCTGATTCACGCTGTCTTATTACAGAGCTGTCAGTGGAAACATGTGGGGAAGTGCAGAAACAAGAATTGCGTTTTCTGACCTATCAAACGGCTCTCCGTGTTTGGCCATCGATTGAACATGTCAGCAAATATGAGCCAACCGAGTTTGCCGTACACAGAAAAGCTGAAGATTAATCAACCGACCTAGAAAACGGATCTTTTTTCCCCTCTTTACACTATGCTGCGCCTGGTTTTCCTCTGCCTAGTCTATTTCTGGTTTATTGATAAAGCACCAACAGGAAGGGGGGGTGACATACACCATTCGCTCAGCGAAGTGATATGCGAGTGAGAGTTGCATCACATTTTGGCCACTAGATGGAGCAGAGCACCATAGGAATTTATTATGCTCATTAGCTCCACCTAGTGGCCATAGTGTGATACAACTCTAATTTACTTAGCTGTTTGTTGGGTGAATGGTTTATAAGTCACCCCCTTCCCATCGGTGCTTTATTATTATTATCATTATTATTATTATTAGGGATGCACCAATACTGGTATCTGTATCAATGCCAATACTGAGCATTTAGTACTTCTACTCGCCCAAACGCTCTGATCCTGACCCTCTGACGGGAAGTGCCACGAGGTAGCATAGTGCCAGCTTCCCGGCCAATCAGGAAGCCAGGATGTGGGTCATGGCCCACTGCCCCACTTCGTAATTGACTAGGAAGCTGGCTTCACACTGCCTAGCGACACCCAGTCAGGAAGCTGTGTGGGAGGTCATGACCCATCACCCAGGTTCCTGATTGGCTGCGGAGGTTTGGGGATTTTTTTTTCTTTTGTTCTTCATAACTCCAGCAATGGCTACATTGGAGTTTCTCAGGTCGGGTTTCCCCGATGGTGACAACTGTGGACCATGACTGTGTATTGCGTGTTAGAATGGTCACTTACAGTCACCATAGGAAGGGTGACAACACAGAAACACAGTTGGGAGACAGGGACAGAGTATTTTTACTCTTTAACCGAAAGTTCCTAAGCAGGGACCTTCATGGCAGGGATTGTTTTATTGAGAGCTACAGATTTAGAAGCATTGCAATACAACTTTTAAAATGACATCAACGTGTTAAAACAGATATAATATTTTAGCAGCAAACATCAAAACATGAAACAAGTAATGAGTGTGTTCCCTTCATGAATGCATTTGTAAAAGACATTAAACATCCAACTCTCATGTGGATTTGGTGTAAAATCATTATATATATAGATATAGATCTATATATATATATATATATAGATCTATATCTATATCTATCTATCTATATATATATTATAGATACTGTATATAGATGTATATTCATACACA
>NW_017306315.1:2219719-2221778 GCF_000935625.1 Nanorana parkeri
CCCCCACACACACACACACACACTTTACTGCTATCACTGCTTCCTCTTTTTCTTTTCTGGGAATGCTTTCCAAACGATTTAGGAGTCCATCTGTGGGAATGTGTGGCCATTCGGCCAAAAAACATCAGTGAGGTCAGGTACTGCTGTTGAATGAGAAGACCTGACTTGCAGTCAACGTTCAAGTTCATTCCAAGGGGTTGAATTCACGGCTTGTGTAGGTCCCCTGAGTTCCTCCACACCCAGCTGGTCAAACCATGTCTTCATGGAGCTGGCTTTCCATAGGGGGGCACAGTCAAGCTGGAACAGAAAAGGGCCTTCACCACACTGTTGTCACGAGGCTGGAAGCACATAATTGTCTAAAATGTCCTTGCATGCTGTAACATTAACAGTCCCCTTCACTGGAGGCATCTGAACTCAGTCATATGGAAGGGTCTCCACATCATCTTGGCCACATATTATAAATGTTATATATGAGCTTGGCTGGAACAGTATTGTTTAGCACCTTCACAACAGAACTGCATGAAGAAGATTCAAGCCTTCTCGTCTGTCTAGATCCTAGCTCAGGATCTTTAAAGAGCTATTCCACACCCCAAAAGCAGCATGTAGGGGCTCCGTGAAGGTAGCTGAGAAGGTGTGTAGGAGTTTGACGGGGTCACCCAGCTCATAAAAGGACAGCCGGCCAGCTTCATAATCTAAGTACACCCCTATTTTCTCCGCCATAGCAGACTCGAGATATAAATTGCAGGACTTTTTATTGTGCATCACCGAATAGAGTTTATTGCACCCTCCCAAACACCAAGACTTGGAGTTGTCACCAATATAAGACTGTTCTCCTTTGCGGTCTATACTGGGGTAGCACACCCCAAACCTCCAATTCCCGGTATCGCTGGTCTGCACTTCCCAGTAATGTCGTCCAGCAGAAAAACGAGCTACACTTATAACTTGGCTATACTGAAACCTCTCTGATGCTTTGGGACGGCTTATCCTTCTTTCAGATGATTTTGCCATTTTTAAGTCACTCAATACATCAACATATTCCCCTGCGGTCTTTACGTCCAATAGTACCGCCTCTTGGGTGTAGAGCTCTTTCTTTATATCTGTCATAATATCAGATAATCCTTTGTACAGAGTCACAAAGATCAGTCCTTGATCGAGGTCCCCAGCATTCTGGAGGTTCTCAACGCATCTTGAGATGGTGGTTGTGGTGTCCACATCGGGCAAGTTATATGTAGTACCTTCCTGCAAGATGGTTATTGGGTCAGTAACTTGACAGAGCTCCTCAATGTGACCCATCTTCTTGGACATCTCGTCCCTTGTCACATCCAGCTTCCGGATTAGATCAGAGACTGGCTGAATCGCCTTCTCTTGATGCCTGCAGATTTCCCCTTGCGTTTGCTTCTCCAGAAAGTCCAGTTGCTCCCTGGCGTGGTGGAATAAGGCAGCTAGGTTCTTGGAGAAACCATCCAGTTTTCTTTCCAAGCCACTCTTATATTCTTCGAGGCTCTGTACCTCTCTATCCCTCTTGCCTTTGTTTACGGATAGTTTCTCAAAAGCATTCTGGAGATCTTCCTTGACCTTCTCCGATGCCTCGGGCAAGGTTTGCAGCTGGTGCTTCTGGAGCTCGTGAATTGGCAAACAACCCAGGCATATGCAGAGTGAGTCTTCTGTACAGTAGAACTTGAAGCTCTGGTCGTGGATCGAGCACTTTCTACTCTCCAGAGAGTTGGTGGGGTCAATGAGGATGTGCCCCTCTGATGTGGCGTGGACTTTCAGGTGGTCTTCACATAGGGACGCTTCACAGCGCAGACATGTTTTAGCAGCAGGGACCGGAGGGTCGCAGTAGGTGCAGGCAGTCGCATTAGTTGCCATTGTAATGACTGATACCAGGAATGAGGCAGCAAGGTGAATACTGATCCCCCACACCCAACCAGATAGACCTGTTTTACCACGGTCATCTAAAAAGGTGTGAGAGTGCAATGATTCCAGCTCAAACTTTGCATTGGTTAACCCATTGTCTCTCGTCACTTGAAGTATAAAGCTGTCCTTCTGGCAGATGTAC
>NW_017306315.1:2223011-2224143 GCF_000935625.1 Nanorana parkeri
AAGCCACGCCCCCACCTGACAAAACCCCACCCCCAACCTGTCTCCAAGCTAGTGTGAAGTAGTAAGGGAGGAGACAGGGAGGAGCTCCTCCCTGTCCCTCACTAACTTCCTGTCAAAAGCCGGATGCAGCACTGCCTGTAATTAACAGTTAGCGCTCCGTCCATGACAGGTCACACAGCGGGGAGGATTTCTCTGCTGTGTAGCTTGCTAAAAGCCGATCTGAATGGAGAAAAAGCTGTCAGCTTCAGACTTGAAGCTGACAGCTTTTTCCTCCATAATTCTAGGTGAGGCTTTGCCTCACCTGCCTCCCCTGACCGCACGTCCCTGGTGGGTACCATCTTGTGGTGGGGGAGTGTAAGTCCCTGTGCTGTAGAGATTGATATGAAAGGTACAAATGGAGCAGAGATGGATGTGACTGCCTCAGTGTTCTCTGTACAGCACTGCGGTATATGTCAGAGCGATATAAATGTATAATAATCATTAGGGATGCACCGATACCGATACTAGTATCGGTATCGGTGCCAATGCCGAGTATTTGGGCGAGTACTTGCCCAAATGCTCCGATGCCTAGCCCGATGAGCTTCCGGTATAAGGAAGCCGGGCAGCGAGTCATTACATGTTGCTTGGCTTCCTGATTGGCCAGGAAACCGACTCCATGTTCCCTCGTCACTTGTGATGAGGGAGCATGGAGCCGGCTTCCTGGCCAATCAGGACGCCGGGCAGTGTGTAATGACCCACTGCCCGGCTTCCTGGTTGGTCAGGAAGCTGGCCAATCAGGAAGCCGGGTGTCATGTAATGACGTGCTGCCCGGCTTTCTGATTGGCCGGGAAGCCGGCTTCATGCTCCCTCATCACTACGTGACGAGGGACCATGGAGTTGGCTTCTCTGGCTTTTAGGAAGCAGGGCGCCACGTCATTACACGGCATCCGGCTTCCTGATTGGCCAGAAAGATGGCTCCATGCTTTCTCGTCACCATAGAGACGGCTTCCCTTCTAATGGAGAAGCCAGGTGGCAAGTGTTTACCTTGCTTCCTTATTGGGACTTCTGGTATCGGTATTCGGTATCGGCGACTACCGAAATAAAAATATCAGTGCTCGTAGATGTATAATAATAATAATGTGTGACTGTGGTG
>NW_017306315.1:2229766-2231343 GCF_000935625.1 Nanorana parkeri
GGGGGGGGGGGGGAGGGGGGGACATTAGAGTGTAAGCTCCTCTGGTGCAGAGACTGATGTAACTGGCTCAGTTTTCTAAGTTCAGCACTGTGGTATATGTCAGAGCTATATGAATGTATAATAGTAGTGTGTGACTGTGGGTGGGACATTAGAGTGTAAGCTCCTCTGGTGCAGAGACTGATGTAACTGGCTCAGTTTTCTAAGTTCAGCACTGTGGTATATGTCAGAGCTATATGAATGTATAATAGTAGTGTGTGACTGTGGGTGGGACATTAGAGTGTAAGCTCCTCTGTGCAGAGACCGATGTGACTGGCTCAGTGTTCTCTGTACAGCGCTGCGGTATATGTCAGAGCTTTATAAATGTACTATAATAATAGTGTGTGACTGTGGTGGGGACAATCCTTTTGCAGCGGGAATGCTGGGATCGGTGTTGGGGATCTTTTGCTGCAGCACTTGTCACTATAGAAAGTAAATAAACAAGACAATACAAAGGTAACCGTCCAGCCTCAGCTTTGTGTTACGTCTGTCAGTGATTTGAGGGCTGAATAATAAGTTGAAGAGGAAGTGAGTGGAGCAGCTGCTGGGCAGAGAGTGATCCGCATCGATCACGGCTGCTGTCAGACATTTCCTCTCTTATCTGGAAGAGGTCTGTGTATGTGCGGATTATATAAGCAGCGATGTTTCACAAGTGTCACTTTCACAGCCCTCCTGTTTACCGGTGAACATGCGTGTTTATACGGATCCATACTAGCCACACACACCGCTGAACACCAATGTGCTAATGATGGTTAAGCTGCTCGGGGGCCTCATTCTATATCATAACCATGGAACTGTGTCCGTGATTGGCTGTTAAGTGAAAGTAGAGTCATCAGCCAATGAGAGGCTTTGGTCATTAGCCAATCATTAATTCTTACAGGGGTAACGCTTCACTGACAATGTGGGTAGAGGCCCTCTTTAATGTCATCTCCTGCTAACAGGGCAAGACGTGTTTATTGAGGTGATGACTTCACTATGGTATATGTCAGAGCTATATAGATGTATAATAATAGTGTGTGACTGTGGGGGGAGGGGACCTTAGAGTGTAAGCTCCTCTGTACAGAGACTGATGTGACTGGCTAAGTGTTCTCTGTACAGCACTGCGGTATATGTCAGAGCCATATAGATGTATAATAATAATAATGTGTGATTGTGGTGCGGGCATTAGAGTGTAAGCTCCTCTGTACAGAGACTGATGTGACTGTGGGGGGGACATTAGAGTGTAAGCTCCTCTGTACAGAGACTGATGTGACTGGCTCAGTGTTCTCTGTACAGCACTGCGGTATATGTCAGAGCCATATAGATGTATAATAATAATAGTGTGTGACTGAGGGGAAGGGGACATTAGAGTGTAAGCTCCTCTGTACAGAGACTAATGTGACTGGCTCAGTGTTCTCTGTACAGCGCTGCGGTATAAGTCAGAGCTATATAGATGTATAATAATGTGTGATTAGAGTGTAAGCTCCTCTGTACAGAGACTGATGTGACTGTGGGGGGGGCATTAGAGTGTAAGCTCCTCTGTACCGGAGACGGATGGGACT
>NW_017306315.1:2231701-2234571 GCF_000935625.1 Nanorana parkeri
GAGGTGGCTGTGGGGGGGTCATTAGAGTGTGAGCTCCTCTGCTGCAGAGACTGATGTGACTGTGAGGGGGGCATTAGAGTGTGAGCTCCTCTGCTGCAGAGACTGATGTGACTGTGGGGGGGGCATTAGAGTGTAAGCTCCTCTGCTGCAGAGACTGATGTGACTGGCTCAGTGTTCTCTGTACAGCACTACACGGAATATGTCAGAGCTGTATAAACGTATAATAGTGCATGTGTGACTGTGGGGGGACATTAGAGTGAAAGCCAGGGGCGTCCCGAAGCCGGGTATCACCCGGTCTACAGATCAGGTGACAACCCGCCATGTTGTCATCGCGTGTGCGCGTGACGTCACCCGGCTCATGTGCGATGACATCATTGCGCATGCACGACCATCTGATTGATGGCCATCTTTTTGGTGGATGCTTACAGAGAGAGGAGGGGACGTTCACCTGGCGGGATGAGGTATGTCGCCGGGTCCCCTCCTCTCTCCTGACACTGTCGGCTCTCGGTCATGACCGAGTTGCCTGACTTTTCAGAGGGGGGGGTGACACCAAAATGACTGTGAGTCATTTTGTTGTCACCCCTACAATGGTGACACCCGGGTGTGGGCTGCACCCCCAGCGTGGCGCCACTGGTGTAAGCTCCTCTGCGGCAGGGACTGATGTGACTGGCTCAGTGTTCCCTGTACAGCGCTGCGGTATATGTCAGTGATATATACATGATGATGTCATAGGTCTTCTGTGCTCTGTAGAGTGCCGGGAAATAAATGTAACATTTCAGTATGGAGGTGTCAGTCGGAATGTCGGCGTCGGCCACCTGCCAGGGACTCTTTCAGGACGTTTGGCTGTCTCGGGGGCCCCCACACAGTTGCGGTTATCTAATCTCCTCGGAGTGTCTCTCGGAGTAAATACAGAAATGACATTTCCAGCTCTCGTTTATTCCTATCAGCTCGGCGGTGGATCAGCGACACTAATTGACTCAACTAAAGACGACCCTTCTGTCCAATGACTTCAGCTTCATCTTTGCTCTCTGGTAGGGATATTGTACAAGGCCGCAGTATAGGTCAGTGACACAAGTTGGTAAGAAGCTCGTCTACTGCAAACCTAAAGAAAAAAACTGGCACCCCCAGAAATCCTGGTTGATCCAGAGCAGGGGTAGGGAACCTCAATGTTATCAGCCTCCTGCAATCCCCAATATAGCAGCACTCAGGCTGGAAGGGACAGGACTGGGAGCCAATCAGGTGTCCTGCATGAAAATGTGCTAATAAGGAACATGCTGATAGGAGAGTGAGCAGAGAGATGAGATTCTTAGTCTGCTGCAGGCAGGAGGAAGCATTTCCTCAGTCTCCCCTCCCCCCCAGTGATCAGTCTGCTGCAGACAGGTGTAAGCATTTTCTAAGTCTCCCCTCCAACTTTGTAGCAAGCCATCAATGGGGGAAATAGATGAGAAGATATATAGTCCTGTGCCAGTGTAGATGCTAAAATATATCTGACATCAGACTGACTCTAATAGATAAAATGGATGAAGTTCTTCCGATGTCACATGAGTCCTGCAGACCAATAGGAAGTGGAGTGTGACGGGTCGCTCAGTGCCGTCGTCACTGTTGTGGTTACTATGTTATACATTCCCCGCCCCCCCCTGGAGGAGTTTTCACTTTTACAGTAACAAACGTTTCCTGATGACGAAACTCTGTCAGGAAATATGTGAAGAATGTCATTCCGAGACCATATCATGGAAATGTCACACGGCAGGTGTGTGTGTGCCGTGTGTGTGTGTGCCGTGTGTGTGTGTGCCGTGTGTGTGTGTGTGCCGTGTGCCTCTCCGGGGTCACCTGCTGCCTGTCCTTCCTCATCACAGCACCAGGAACATCTCCGGGAGCAAAACTCCACAAATGTATCATTAAAGGAGAAGTATGGGGTCAGTGTTTTTCCCCATAGTTCTCCTTAGGGTAACGGGAGGACACAAACTAGCGTCCTCCCATCACCCAAAGCTCAGTATACCGCGAGCTGTAGCTGAGACGCCGCAGCCGGAGCAGATCCCAACATCGATGTCGAGATCCGCCCAGCTGCGTGATCTAGAGGCAGAGCCCGCTGTACCCGCCAGCTCCCCCGTCCGTTCCGCCAGTCAGCACTCGCAGATAGGAGCGGGGAGCGGGGAATCCAGCCCCTCCCCTGTCACGGCAGAGAGCCGTGACAGGATCGAGAGGTGAGCGAACGCCGGTATGTGTTCGCTCACCTCCCGATCTACTGAGACGGCCAGTGACAGTCTCATTGTCACAGGTCAGCTAGAACTATGAGGTGAGTGAAAAGCGCCCCTGCCCCCCTCATAGTTCTCCTTTAAGGTGCAACTGAAGACAAAACTTTGTTCTTTTTAGATTTGGATGGAGTGGAGGGGGGATCAGAACCCAGACCAAGTTTTTATCAATATCTCCCCGTTAGGGAGATTCACCCTCTCTATCTGTCCTGGTGAATGTTATCAGTGAAAGTGAACAAAAAAACTAAAATTTTGGGTTGTCACCAGAACAGGAATGGGGACACTAGTAATGGAGACCATCATGGATGTCACTCTCTTTGGAAGGATTTTCTCTCACTTCCTGTTGTGGCTATTTGGACAGGAAGTGAGGGGAAACGTCCCCGATGGGACACAGATGGTGAAATAAAAGCTGACAGGGTTATATCACATCCATAAAAAAAAAAAAATTGGCTCAGTTCTAGGTTGATGCCCCCTTCACACTCGAGCTGAGCGTCTTTGGTCATTTTTCAGCCTTTTTTTACTTTGGCATTTTTTTATTTGTATTTGTATTGAATATTATTATTATTATTATTTTATCCAAAATTATTATTAGTATTATTATTATTATTTTATTATTAT
>NW_017306315.1:2234705-2237205 GCF_000935625.1 Nanorana parkeri
CCAATATTATTATTATTGTATCCAATGTTATTTGTAAAACGTGCGTCAAGAAACGGTATCTCTGGTCAAAAACTGAAAATAAAACTGTATTTTCCATATTGAATTTAATAACCTAATAACCAGATCCATCTAGAAGATTGTAAACTGAAGATGCCCATAGGATGCACGTCCTCAATGCACTGACACCATTTCACTCAGCCCTGTGAATGTGAACTTCCTGGTGTCACCACTCTCACAGAGCCTGCCTTCTGCACTACAACTCAACATCTGGACAACGTAACATTATTATTGCTTGCTGGAAGCAATGCATGCTGGGACGTGTAGTCTTGAGCAATGGAGATTGCATCACATCAAGCAGCAGGGAAAGAGACAGGAAGCACACTGGGGATCCAGGAAGTAGTTGGAAATGACGGGCCTACGGAAGGCACCGCTCACTACATAAAAGGGATTTGATTGCATTATCAGAGACACCTCCAGTATGTATTCCTATTACAATGCTGATGTCATAACAGGAGAGGAGATGACGGGACTTTACAACTCCATTAATAAAAGTTTTGTATTATATATTATATTGTGTCACGGAGTCTCCTCTATTACAGTTTTTTCTCTTTACGCGTTTTGGGGGTGTGCCGCCCCGATGTGCATAGCGGCCCGCACGCCTACAGGAATTTCTGATGGTGTGCTGGTGATGAACGCTATTGGTCAGAAGGGGTTAATAAGGCGCGGTGGCTCTCAGCAAGGTGGCATCTGAGCGGCACTTAAAGCTGAAGTGGCACTTTTATCTCTGCAGTCAGACGGAGAACAGACAGACTCCTTGTGACATCCCTACACTCTTCGGGAGGGATCACCGTTAGGTGAGGAGGGCAGTTTAGTCTTCCTTTCTTCTGGTTCTGCTTTATGTCTGCTGCTCGTCTATTAAAACGAGACACCTAAATATTTCCCTGCCCCCCCCTCGCTACCTGCGCACATTTTGTCGTATATACGCTGTAAACATTTGCCTTTCCCCCCTGAGCGATCATCAATTCCGGACAGGATGTGACACGGCGCGCAGGGAGCAGGTACGATACATCAGAGCCGGCTGCTTTAAACAAAGTGACTTGTTTTCCTTTTCGGAAATAATTTAGGGCCGTGCCAGTGTTAGTGGGAGGTCAGCCAACCGCGGGGCGGTGAAATGCCACCCATCTTGGCAGCAGACCCCCTCCGGACTAATCTGAGGATGAAACCTCGGTTACGGGCTTCGGAAGCGACTGGTTAGAGTCAGCAGGACGTGGAACTTTACCGCGCGCGCAGGCTTTCTCTGCGACAAGGAGCGACACGCGTGTGTAGGTGGGACGGGTGATTGATTGCAGTGGAGCGACGCGCAGACCTGATCAGCACCCAAAAAATACATTCTTTTAACAATGTTGCCATGCCTTTTTTTGGGTGCTACATGGTGAACCATGTAGACCGTTGCCCATTGGTGTGACCAAACCTTTCCTCTGTGTGATCCCATTGGGTAGATTTTCCATCATTTCCTGTCCATGTGACATGAATATGGAGGGTCTCGGTGATGTCACTGGTCTACAGTGATGGGATGCCAGCAGTGGGCTGGCTCTTGGGAGGAGTTATGCAAATATCAAAATGTCTTGATGGGGGGGATATCAGCCTGGAGCACTGGGTGCTCCTAGGCAGGTTGTATTTGCATGCAGACCACTCTAGGTAACACCCACACGTGATGCTGAGCCTCCATGATTGAAAGAACTGAAAGCCAATGAATAAAAGGGGCGGGAGAGGGACAGTCAGGCTGAGGACAAAAGAGGTAGATGATGGTGCAGGAACTGAGGCGGAGCTCTATTTGAACTGCTGCAGCTTCTAATGCACATTGTGAGAAGCTCGCAGTGTGCAATTAAATCAGAGGAAGCAATTTAAGTTCAGGGGTGGAGTCGGTACAACTGTGCAAGACTGAAGGGAAGGACGGAGGTCAGATAGAAGGCTGAAGAGAAGGACGGAGGTCAGATATAAGACTGAAGGGATGGACGGAGGTCAGATATAAGACTGAAGAGAAGGACGGAGGTCAGATAGAAGACTGAAGGGAAGGACGGAGGTCACATATAAGACTGAAGGGAAGGCCAGAGGTCAGATATAAGACTGAAGGGAAGGCTGGAGGTCAGATAGAAGACTGAAGGGGAGGACGGAGGTCAGATATAAGACTGAAGGGATGGACGGAGGTCAGATATAAGACTGAAGAGAAGGACGGAGGTCAGATAGAAGACTGAAGGGAAGGACGGAGGTCACATATAAGACTGAAGGGAAGGCCAGAGGTCAGATATAAGACTGAAGGGAAGGCTGGAGGTCAGATAGAAGACTGAAGGGGAGGACGGAGGTCAGATATAAGACTGAAGGGATGGACGGAGGTCAGATATAAGACTGAAGAGAAGGACGGAGGTCAGATAGAAGACTGAAGGGAAGGACGGAGGTCACATATAAGACTGAAGGGAAGGCCAGAGGTCAGATATAAGAC
>NW_017306315.1:2242205-2251781 GCF_000935625.1 Nanorana parkeri
TCCGGGTGTCCGTACTCGGACGCAGACAGGATGGATACTGTCTGCGTCCAAGCACGGACACCCGGACCCGCACGGTTGTGCAGTTCGGATGTGCATAAGACAGTATTCGGCCGCGTCCTCCCATAGGGTAGAACAGGCTGCTGCGTGCAATCACATGTAGCACCTGTCCCTCCCGGGAACGACCCAATACATGTCACACGGACATGTACGGCCCGAGTTTATGCAGTGTGAATGAGGCCTTACTGCCCGATTAACGCATATAACATGCATTGCAGTGCTATTCATTTCAAAAGGCACCCAAACACACTAGTGAAGCACTCCTGCATCAATGCGTGATGCAATGCGATGTGCTACATTGGAGAAAAAGGGTCATGCATGCGCCCTTTTTTTTTCTTTTTAGCACATTAGGGTGCAACATAACATGCATTAACGCACGTGCGTTTGTTGCACCGCACAGAAGTAAATGGGCCTTAGGGCTCACATCTACTTTAAATGGTGGAGATCAGCCCCAGAGTTTGGCCCATAGTAACGTCCTCTGCTCGTCTTTCAATCAGCAAGAGATTATGGGATAGAACATGGGATGGCATCAATGACACTTCAGAGCTTTACCCCCTTCTCACCCCCCCACCAGGTCATTGATTACACACCACACGGGTGATATTATTTTACTTTAAAAATGAGTTTTGGGAGGATGATCCCATTACTAATCTGATATTGACTCATCGGTTCGCCCGCCCAAGAAATGCCAATTGCTATCTAACGCAGCACAACTTCCAGGATTTCGTGTTTTCATAGGACCTCTCATCCGATTTGTCCGGATGCTAATGAGTCAGATTGCAGCGTTGCAGCATGACATCACCGCTGCATGTGTAAGCGTCAAGACAGCGCAGCGCTCCGCCGCCATCCCAGAGGGACAAATGCGTAATTCCCAGGGGCGCAATCGGGATATTTTTAGAATACGTGTTTTAAGCCTAAAAAGTTCAAAATAGAAGAATAAATGGAAAACTCTGGAGCTCCCAGATCACGCTGTGATGTCATCACTTTGTATACAGAGCGCGCTTTACAGAGAAAGAGTCGTAGAGGAATTCACTGCATGTGAAACAGCCGCAAATAAGATTCCCAGCTTGGGGAGTCAAAGATCCTCCAGCCAATGGTACTGTGCAGAGCCCATACATACAGAATAAGAACAGATACTGAGAATGACACCCGGCATACAGGACAAGAGAAGTGGTACTGTGCAGAGCCCATACATACAGAATAAGAACAGATACTGAGAATGACACCCGGCATACAGGACAAGAGAAGTGGTACTGTGCAGAGTCCATACATACAGAATAAGAACAGATACTGAGAATGACACCCGGCATACAGGCAGGGCCGGATTTCCCACAAGGCCATCCAAGGCATCCATGGAGCAGCAGGGAGTAGAGGGGCAGCAGGGGTGTGGAATTCCTAACCCAGCATACAGGACAAGAGAAGTGGTAGTATGCAGAGTCCACACATAAAGAATAACAGATACTGAGAATGACATCCGGCATACAGGACAAGAGAAGTGGTACTGTGCAGAGTCCATACATACAGAATAAGAACAGATACCGAGAATGATACCCGGCATACAGGACAAGAGAAGTGGTACTGTGCGGAGTCCAAACATACTTTTGAAACATGTTAAAGCTTACATGAGATTTAAGTCATTGGGATTACATTGACTTTAAATAGCGTGGCATCCAGAGTAAGAATTGCGCTTAGCTTTAAGACCACCGTGAGACTTGCAGGGAGTCTTGTAGGAAGCTCAGTGATTGTTGCAGAGAGCGCAGCAAGTGTTGCAGGAAGCTCAGTTAGTCTTGCAGGGAGTGCAGTGAACCTTGTAGGGAGAGCAGTGAGTGTTTCAAGGAGCTCAGGTAGTTTTTCAGAGATGGAGTGGAGTCTTTTTCAGAGATAGACCCATGGAGTCTATCAGGGAGCTCGGGGAGTTTTGCAGGGAGTGCAGTGATTCTTGCAGTGAGTCTTGCTGGGAGGTCAGGGAGCCTTGCAGGGAGTGCAGTGAGTGTCACAGAGAGCGCAGTGAGTGTTGCAGGGAGAGCAGTGAGTGTTGCAGGGAGTGCAGTGAGTGTCACAGAGAGCGCAGTGAGTGTCGCAGGGAGAGCAGTGAGTGTTACAGGGAGCACAGTGAGTGTTGCAGGGAGTGCAGTGAGTCTTGCATGGATTGCAGTGAGTGCAGCCAGTGAGTCTTCCGGGTGCAGTGAGCGTTGCAGGGAGCACAGTTAGTGTTGCAGGGATTATTATACAATCATTCTGGGATGTATCTAAACCTGTCCAGTATCTCTGACACTCTCTAGAAAGTTTTCACACTTACAGGGCCCCTCCTCCTCCTTCACATTGTGCCTCTAATTCCTCAGATTGTGCTCAATAATCGCCAGTAATTTGGCTCATTTACATTCCATATTTAGAAGCACTTGTAGGGGCTGGAGGAGGGGGGGGGTTATCTGTGTTTTTTGAGCTGGAAGCAGACAAGATTCCGGATTATCGGGACAGACAGCAAGTGCACAGAGATATCGGCTGTCTCGGGAGAGAGACAAGTAGCAATGACAAATGACAAGTACAAGTGACAAACTAATTCGCTGGCTGCCAAAAAGAACTGACATGAAGCTGATATTTCCTTTGTCTGAACACAATGCAGCTGTCGGTGGCAGAACCATGGAGATAATGACCCCCCAAAATCAGCTTTATATCAGTACTACACAAATGCATTAGCCCCCCCCCCTTATCCCAGCCTCCCAGCCCCCATCATGTAGGGGCTTGTTCACATCACATGCACTGAGACTGCGCTCATCAATGCAGGCTCAACGCAAGTACTCTGAGAAAACAATTGCCGTCTATGTGCCCTGTTCACACCACACAAGTGCATTGATTGTGCATTGCATCAAAATGCTGCATGTAGGGTTGCCACCTTTTCTTCAAGCGAAACCCGAACACTCTAGCGACACGTGGACATATTTGTTTGGGAGAATGAGTTGTGGCTCATTCATATGTAAAAGGCACCACCCATTCATATGTAAATATCACAGTTGAGACTATTTTTAGTGGGGGGCCAGTAGCCCCTATCTTAATTTTGGTTGCCTCTGTCTACCTGACATCTTGTGTCCGGGTTTCTGCTGCCATGAAACCTGGACACAGCATTCAAAACCCGAACTGTCCGGGTGAATCCTGGACAGGTGGCAACCCTAGCTGCATGTCTGCTGAGGACAAGAACCTATTGCAAAGCACGTTAGCATGTTGCAATGCATTGCTGTGCACACAATTAATAATAAGATAATATAGCGAAAATGTGAAAGTTGAATCAAGTTTTAAAAAAAGGGGGGGATAGTACTTTCTTTTTTATGGTTTAGGAATAGAGCAGGGGCAGGCAAACTCCGGCACCCCAGCTGCGCTGCAACTACAAATCCCATGAGACATTGCAAGACTCTGACAACCACAGGTATGACGTCTAGAGGCAGATGCATGATGGCATTTGTAGTTGCACCACAGCTGGAGGGCCAGAGTTTGCCTACCCCTGGAATAGAGCATTGTCCTCTCTCCACCACTTGCCTGCTCACCGGACAGTGAAAGAGCAGCAGCAGACTGAGCAGCTTATCTCACTCTCCTCTCTCCTCCTATCATCATGTTCCTTGTTAGCACATTTACATGCAGAACACCTGATTGGCTCCCAGGCCTGTCCCTTCCAGACTGAGTGCTGCTGTACTGGGGATTGCAGGAGGCTGATAACTTTTAGGTGGCAACACTAGTTGCGATTAAAAAAAATGAATGCAAAGAATACAGAGTTGCAATAATGTATCTATTTTATCTGCCTGAAAAAGCCATTCACAGGTCATGTGATGCTTCACCTGCCTCACTTGTGCCCTTGTAACAGTGCTGGGACCCGGAGATTGGCTTCTTAGACTTTAAGCGCTGCAACGTAGGGGGGGGGGTCAAGAGTGTAGGCTGCTATGGGGCCCCTCACTCAGGGGCATAACTAGAAATTGGAGAAGGGCCCCATAGCTAAGTTTTGATGGGATCCCTATAAGCGTCAGTTGACCTGTAACCCTTCCAATCCCTTTACCAAGAGAAAAAAAAGACAACCACATTTCAAGCAAGGAATGAAAAAGCCCCCCCCCCCCAACCGCCATTCCATAGCAGCCTACACTACCTTGCAGTGCTTGAGATCTAAGAAGTGAATCTCCAGGTCCCAGCACTGTCACATGGGTATGCCAAATGTTTGGTTAGGGAGGGGGCTACTAGTCAGGATCTGAATGGTGAAAGGGACACCAGAGATTGCCTAGCACAGAGGAGAGGGTGAGCTCAGTTTTTTTCTTGACAGGTCCACTTTGACTAAGACCTGGCCTCAGCTGTGACACTGTCATGGAAAGTGACTGTTGGGGACCTTGAGGACCGCATGGAGAAGCCAATCTGGAGGAGTACAATTTGCAGTCCTGTAGGTCCCGTAGGTCCGAGTATGGCTGCACTCTGTGTGCTTTCTCCTTCTACAATTCAAATATACAATTCCCCCTTAAGTGAAAAGCAGATTACAGATGGGTCTTAGCGGAATTAGAGTGCGGTTTTATAACTTATTTACAAACAGGAGTATCAGCCCGTGTATTCCTCATGACTACTAATGGACATTCATTTAAATAGCTGATGTGGGGATCAGGGGGTCACGTAAATAACAAGTAATTTCACGTGAAAACCGTCCAAAAATTCAGAAATCCGGCCAAAAATTCCGTACGTTACAGAATTGTTTCATTAGGACGGCAGAACATTGTTACTTGTCCTCTCTCTCTCTCTCTCACTCCCCCCCATCTCTCCCCTCTCTTTCTCTTCTTCTCCTCTCTTTCTCTCCATCTCACTCTGCTTTAGTCTAATACCATCCGGGAGGCTGGAGAGTGAAAATGTAGATTTGCCAATAAAAAAAATGAAGGCAAATTTCAGCCGCAGATCCCCCGCCGGGCGGCTTCAGTTTGTCTTATTGGTTAGGGCCGTAACATGCGTTCTTTGTTAGTCCAGAACCACAAGACAATTGAGCGTGGCAAAACGGTTTATTATTTGGGAGGAATTGATACATTTAAATATAATTTGTCTTATTTTCTTGAAGTCTGTTTTCTCTGAGGAGAGATAATGATCGCAGCGGGGTCAATTCATAAAAAAGGAGGGACAGACACAGAACTGCTGAGCTGATGATTTCCAGTTTGTAACAAGCGCAAGCGATTCACTCACGGGCCAAAGGCAGAACTCCAGCAAAACACTTAAATATGTCTGGTTCTGTTCGGTTGAAAATTGTGATTTAGCCAATCCTGCCACACTGCAGCTGAGAGACACCTCTGTTTACTATTGCAGCTCCTATGTTGCTTTGGTTCCTCCTTATGGCCTCCTCCTCCTGTAACCTGCATAAAAACTTACCTCTTAAAGGGGAACTTCACTCCACCCATACTTTTTTTTTCTTTTACCTTGTCTGCGGGGTTGTTCTTAAAAAGCATACTTCACAGGCCCAGTGACTTCAGCATTCTCCGGCTGGGATCTGCTAATCCACTGCTGCACATCGGGTCCCACAACGCCATCTTCCATTCTAATTTAATCAAGATTTGGCTGTCTTTTAATGGTTCAGGCAACCCACCCCTTGTTTATTGCACACCAGGGCCACCCCTGAAGTTGATGTCTCCTGGGATGTGGATATCCCAGGAGGCTTCAAAACCAGAGAAGACGGCATTCTTACCTAAGCTAGAATGGAGGTGGGGTGCAGTGTAAAAATGGACTCCACTAGACCTCTGAAGGTGTGCTGTGGTATCTGGCACCAAGCCGCCAGGAGCAGATCCTTTACGTCCTGTAAGTTGTGAGGTGATCGGCCTCCATGCATCAGACTTGTTATTCCAGCACATCCCACAGATGATCGATTGGATTGAGGTCTGGAGAATTTGGAGGCCAAGTCATCACCTCAAACTTGTTGTTGTGTTCCTCAAACCATTCTTCAACCATTTGGCAGTGTGGAAGGCGCATTATCCTGCTGAAAGAGATTACTGCCATCAGGTAATACGTTTCCATGAAGGGGTGTACTTGGTCAGTAACAATATTTAGGTCGGTGGTCGGTGTCAAAGTAACATCCACATGAATGGCAGGACCCGAGGTTTCCCAGCAGAACATTGCCCAAAGCATCACACTGCCTCCGCCGGCTTGTCTTCTTCCCATAGTACATCCTGGTGCCATCTCTTCCGCCGGTAAGTGACACACCCGGCCATCCACATGATGTAAAAGAAAATGTGATTCATCAGACCAGACCACCTCCTTCCATGGCTCTGTGGTCCAGTTATGATGCTCACGTGCCCATTGACCAGTCTGCATCTACACAGCCCCGTACACAACAAACTGCGATGCTCTGTATGTTCAGACACCTTTCTATCAGAACCAGCAAGAACTTTTTCAGCAATTTGATCTACAACATCTCTTCTATTGGATCAGACTAAATGGGCTAACCTTCCCTCCCACGTCCATCAACGAGCCTTGGCTTCCCATGACCCTGTCACCAGAAGAATGGTAGATCTCCTTTCTATCAGAACCACCATTAACTTTATCAGCAATTTGATCTTCAGTAGCTCTTCTATTGGATCAGATTTCATGGACCAGCCTTCCCTCCCCATGTGCATTAATGAGCCTTGGCCGCCCATGACCCTGTTGCCGGTTCACCAGTTTTCCTTCCTTGGACCACTTTCGGTTGGTCCTGACCACTGCAGTCCTGGAACATCCCGCAAGAGCTGCAGTTTTGGTGTTTGCTCTGACCCAGTCGTCTAGACATCACAATTTGGTCCTTGTCAAAGTCCCACAATTCCTTATGCTTGCCCATTTTTTCTGCTTCCAACACATACCAGCCACTTCGGGCTGCCATTGTAACCAGCTAATCAAAGTTATTCGCTTCACCTCTCAGTGCTCAGCGTGTAATGCCCGATCGGTATCGCTATCTATCTATCTATCTATCTATCTATCTATCTATCTATCTATCTATCTCTCTATCTTCTATCTATCTATCTATCTATCTCCTATCTATCTATCTATCTATCTATCTATCTATCTATCTATTTATCTATCTCCTATCTATCTATCTATCTATCTATCTCCTATCTATCTATCTATCTATCTATCTATCTATCTATCTATCTATTTATCTATCTATCTCCTATCTATCTATCTATCTATCTATCTATCTATCTATCTATCTCCTATCTATCTATCTATCTATCTATCTATCTATCTATCTATCTATCTATCTATCTATCTATCTATCTATCTATCTATCCATAAACTTTAATAAATATATAACTGAACTAAAGGGATGTGTACCATGAATTCTGCAATGCCGTTCAAGTCAGAAATTCTGCACAGAAAACAAAGATTCTCATTTCTGCCCATTTGTCCATCAGGTCTAAGCGTGGGAAAACCATAAAAATACATTTTTGTTCCACAGGGAGAGTCGTACTTGTGGGTAAACTGCGTTTAGCTGTGTGCTCCACGCAAGGTTATCGAACAGATTTCTCCAGCTGTAGTAAAATGTTCCCGGGCTGACCTCACAGAGAAGCCAAATGACTAACTCCCAAATCCCCGTCCATCATGAGCAGATTGTAGGGAATCCCAGACAAGGATCATGGGAGGGGATGGGGGGGGAGGGTGCACATGAGGGATTGGACGCAATATTCCAAAGTTTTGTTTTGGATGATAATGAGATGCCGCATGTCTCTGGCTGCTCTGGATCTGCGATCTCCACGCTCCAGGTTCTGAATAAAGTGGCCTTTCTCTCATCAATTTCATTTTCTGTAAAAGTCTGGTCAATTATTAAAAAGATCTGGTCCGGAAAATGGTGCGAACCTGCCCGCAGTTCCAGTGCATTCCAGACCAGTCAAAATAGGACAAGCATTATCTTTCTGGTCTGGTCTGGAACGGACTGCGCTGGTGTGAACAGAGGCCAGAAATAGCATAGGGATACATTAGGATGCATTTTGGGTTCGGAAACCATCTGGTCAGGAGATGATCTGGATGTGGTGTGAATGGGCCCTAAGAAAAATACTCTCTCAGTAAACATTGGGTGCACCTGACAGTGACAGCTGACACATTGAGTACACTGACACCTATCATTGACATGGCTCTGTTCATAAACAAAGTCATGTGATCACATGCCATCATTAATAAACAAAGCCATTAGAGCTGCAGCTAACGATTATTTTCAAAATCGATTAGTTAGCCGATTATTAAGTTCGATTAATCGGTTAATCGGATAAACAATAACATACATTTACATGTGATCACCTTCTCAGTGCTGACATCCTGATCACATGACTGTGTTAGAAGACAAAGCCAGGTCATATTTTTAAGCAAATTTTGTCCAAGCAATCCACATGACAAAATTTGAGGCAAATTTTACCCAAATTTTTATCATCTTATCAAAAAGGCGAAAATTTCACAGTAAACTCCCCCCACAAAAATAGTTTGTTTTCTAATGGAACATTACATTCTTGTTACAAATAATGTGACCTTCTCAGTATGTCGCCGGCAGCCTGGGATCGATCAGCCGCCTGCCCCGCCATGTGACCTTTTAGCATCAATTAGCGGCATAATGCTTGTTTATAAAAACAACGCAGCTCCTTCTTAATGGAGGGATTAGGGACGGGCGGAGTCCGGGCGCGCCACACCCTCATATTTTCCCCATCCCGCGGACTCTTCGCGATACGGTTTATCCTTTTCCTGTAAACACATACGTGAGGGACGGTCTGCAGTGTTTATCGGAGTGCAGGCTTCCTATAAATTGTCTAAATTATTTACGCAGTTATTTATTTTCATTCTCTGCTCCTCTCCTTCTGCGTTAAGACCTGAAAAATTCTGTTTTGTTTACTCGGCCGTAAATAACGTGGTGAAGACATCGAATCGGAATTCAAAAAACCTAAATTTAACAACACGGTAACATAGCTGCGCTGCGTCGTAAGGCTTCTGGCGGAATCCAGGAGACCGGCTGAACTGCGTGGAATCTCCTGACATTGTCCGACTTCCCACCAGTGCTCTCTGTACGGCGCTGCAGAATATGTCAGAGCTATATAAGTGTATAATCACAGTGTGTGACTGTGGGGGGGACATTAGAGTGTAAGCTCCTCTGGTGCAGAGACTGGGGAGACTGGCTTATTGTTTTGTGTACAGCGCTGCGGTATGTGTCAGAGCTATATAAATGTATAATATGGTGTGTGGCTGTGGAGGGACATTAGAGTGTAAGCTCCTCTGTACAGAGACTGAGGAGACTGGCTGCTTATTCTCTGTACAGCGCTGCGGTATATGTCAGAGCTATATAGATGTATAATAATAGTGTGTGACTGTGGTGGGGACATTAGAGTGTAAGCTCCTCTGGTACAGAGGCTGATGTAACTGGCTCAGTGTTCTCTGTACAGCCCTGCGGTATATGTCTGAGCTATATAACAATAATAATAATAGCGTGTGACTGTGGGGGGGGGGACATTAGAGTGTAAGCTCCTCTGTACAGAGACTGAGGTGACTGGGGGGGGACATTAGAGCGTA